>NC_142950.1:30081004-30131004 GCF_046866305.1 Octopus bimaculoides | reverse complement strand
TATTGCAGTGTAACAAAGGTTTGATTGAATAAATATTTTAAGCCTTGCTTTTATTCCCTTCTTCTTGACTGAATTCTGTGGTACATCACACCATTATCACATTTGCAGAATAGAATAATAGATCTTTACAATCTAGGAAGCCATTTTATTAGCATTTCCAATTGAATAGTAATCCTTAAACAATGGTGAATGCAACATATCTCAAAGAAACTGTATAACTATATTAATCCACCAACACTAAATTCAATAACACGCCATTCTTCAGGCTACTGAATTAAAAATGCAATTACAAACGATTTTGTCTTGAAACAACCTGGTATTCCACATGAATTAGGCTTTTTGAAAACCACAGTCAGAGTTTTGTTTGTATAATATCTTTTAAAAACAAATACCAAATACACAGTATTCTAATAATCAACATGCAATGCTTAGATTATTTCTCTTGCTAGATTTGTTAAAGCTATGTTTTATTTTATAATGAACACTTGATCCAAGTTGAAATTAGATTTATCTGAAATGCCTTGAATGTTCAAGCTAATATGCTTGTGTTTTGGGAGAATCGAAAACATCTGCGTTTTGTTTTGATTTTGGGCCTGTTTCGTTTTAAAACGGCTTCCACATTTGATTTTAAATCGAAATTATATTTCCAAATGGCAGGTCAATTAAATATTCATGAATATTTCACTACAGAAATTAAGGGTACCATTTATGGAATTCTGTTTAACCGGATTTAAATTTTGCACGAGATTTGCTATCTCATTATTTTTTAAGTGTTCTGCTCATGCACACACAGAAGCGTATATACTCATGGACACAAAAAGAAGCGTATACAATATTAAATTTCTCATATATCTGTCTCCACTTATTTTCGGTTTCACAGAGCATACATAAATGAACTCGTGTTATTTTTGTCACATGCGCCCATATACACTTATATGAAGTATAACAGCTACATAGTATGTCAGTATATGGGACTACACCTTCGCTCTTGTAACATTTATGAGAAATCATTCTTGAAATTAAAATAGATTCAAGATCTATACCAATTTTATGAAAAGATGATAATCTGATCCGTTATGAAAGAACCGTTCATAGTGGCTCAAACATGAGAGAGAAGCAACTTCAGATGTACTGCGTTGCTTTTGATAGTTAGGTCAAGCAGTGAAAATGCACAGGAAATGCAGTTAATAATTTCACATTAGATTCTTCCTTCCAGAAAAATTATGAAAGACATGAATCACGATCTAAACTGAAAGCAGAAACAATAATATTGATCTAAGCCTGTCACTATTAGAAAATTATTTGCAAGCCACTTAGAAAAACTACTCAAGAAAATAGGACATGAAATGTAGATACAAGCACATATTACTTACATACATTTATAAGAAATGTAACAATTATATATGTCTTATTCGAAATACTGTATCCAACGAAAGATACGCTGTTTTGTCATTAAAAGAAAATTGTATCGATCCTTTCTTTCTCTGTCATTCTCTCTCTCTCCCTCTCATCGTGTCTGGCTGTCCTTCTCTCTTTCTCTCGTTGCACGTCTCCCCTTCTCTCTATCATTCTTTATTTTTTTTATATCTCATGATAGAAAGAACCGTAATAGTGGACATACATACATTCCTGTAAACCTGAAGATTAGAAGTTATTATAAGAAAATATACACTTATGCTCTCCTTCTGACAACTGCCGACTTATTCACAGTTTATTCAAGCGTGTTACCCACAACAACTTTGCAGGGCTTGTCCACAGCTTCCCCGAATTAGCACTAAACACACTCGAACATTTTAGACATGGACTTACTGGCTCACGTGATGTTAAGGTATACAACACCTGTGTAAGAATGAGTGACACATGCCACTGGGGACCTAAACACACCAGCATCGGTTGTCAAGCGATGTTGGGGGGAGGGGACAAACACAGACACACAAACATACACACGCACACACACACACACACATATATATATATATGTATATATATATATATATATATATATATATGTATATATATACATATATATACGACGGGATTCTTTCAGTTTCCGTCTACCAAATCCACTCACAAAGCTTTGGTCGGCCCGAGGCTATAGTAGAAGACACTTGCCCAAGGTGCCACGCGGTGAAACTCAACCCGGAACCATGTGGTTCGTAAGCACGCTACTTACCACTCAGCCACTCATACGCCTGCTGCGAATTAATGAGAGCTCCATACGAATTAATGAGAGCTCCATACGAATTAATGAGAGCTCCATACGAATTAATAAGAGCTCCATACGAATTAATAAGAGCTCCATACGAATTAATGAGAGCTCCATACGAATTAATGAGAGCTCCATACGAATTAATGAGAGCTCCATACGAATTAATAAGAGCTCCATACGAATTAATGAGAGCTCCATACGAATTAATGAGAGCTCCATACGAATTAATGAGAGCTCCATACGAATTAATGAGAGCTCCATACGAATTAATAAGAGCTCCATACGAATTAATGAGAGCTCCATACGAATTAATGAGAGCTCCATACGAATTAATGAGAGCTCCATACGAATTAATGAGAGCTCCATACGAATTAATGAGAGCTCCATACGTATTAATGAGAGCTCCATACGAATTAATGAGAGCTCCATACGAATTAATAAGAGCTCCATACGAATTAATGAGAGCTCCATACGAATTAATGAGAGCTCCATACGAATGAATGAGAGCTCCATACGAATTAATGAGAGCTCCATACGAATTAATGAGAGCTCCATACGAATTAATAAGAGCTCCATACGAATTAATGAGAGCTCCATACGAATTAATGAGAGCTCCATACGAATTAATGAGAGCTCCATACGAATTAATAAGAGCTCCATACGAATTAATAAGAGCTCCATACGAATTAATGAGAGCTCCATACGAATTAATAAGAGCTCCATACGAATTAATGAGAGCTCCATACGAATTAATGAGAGCTCCATACCAATTAATGAGAGCTCCATACGAATTAATAAGAGCTCCATACGAATTAATGAGAGCTCCATACGAATTAATGAGAGCTCCATACGAATTAATGAGAGCTCCATACGAATTAATGAGAGCTCCATACGAATTAATGAGAGCTCCATACGAATTAATAAGAGCTCCATACGAATTAATGAGAGCTCCATACGAATTAATGAGAGCTCCATACGAATTAATGAGAGCTCCATACGAATTAATGGGAGCTCCATACGAATTAATAAGAGCTCCATACGAATTAATGAGAGCTCCATACGAATTAATGAGAGCTCCATACGAATTAATGAGAGCTCCATACGAATTAATGAGAGCTCCATACGAATTAATGAGAGCTCCATACGAATTAATGAGAGCTCCATACGAATTAATGAGAGCTCCATACGAATTAATGAGAGCTCCATACGAATTAATGAGAGCTCCATACGAATTAATAAGAGCTCCATACGAATTAATGAGAGCTCCATACGAATTAATAAGAGCTCCATACGAATTAATGAGAGCTCCATACGAATTAATAAGAGCTCCATACGAATTAATGAGAGCTCCATACGAATTAATAAGAGCTCCATACGAATTAATGAGAGCTCCATACGAATTAATGAGAGCTCCATACGAATTAATGAGAGCTCCATGCGAAATATTAAGAGCTCCATACGAATTAATGAGAGCTCCATACGAATTAATGAGAGCTCCATACGAATTAATGGGAGCTCCATACGAATTAATGAGAGCTCCATACGAATTAATGAGAGCTCCATACGAATTAATGAGAGCTCTATACGAATTAATGAGAGCTCCATACGAATTAATAAGAGCTCCATACGAATTAATGAGAGCTCCATACGAATTAATGAGAGCTCCATACGAATTAATGAGAGCTCCATACCAATTAATGAGAGCTCCATACGAATTAATAAGAGCTCCATACGAATTAATGAGAGCTCCATACGAATTAATAAGAGCTCCATACGAATTAATGAGAGCTCCATACGAATTAATAAGAGCTCCATACGAATTAATGAGAGCTCCATACGAATTAATGAGAGCTCCATACGAATTAATGAGAGCTCCATGCGAAATATTAAGAGCTCCATACGAATTAATGAGAGCTCCATGCGAATTAATAAGAGCTCCATACGAATTAATGAGAGCTCCATACGAATTAATGAGAGCTCCATACGAATTAATAAGAGCTCCATACGAATTAATGAGAGCTCCATACGAATTAATGAGAGCTCCATACGAATTAATGAGAGCTCCATGCGAAATATTAAGAGCTCCATACGAATTAATGAGAGCTCCATGCGAATTAATAAGAGCTCCATACGAATTAATGAGAGCTCCATACGAATTAATAAGAGCTCCATACGAATTAATGAGAGCTCCATACGAATTAATAAGAGCTCCATACGAATTAATGAGAGCTCCATACGAATTAATGAGAGCTCCATACGAATTAATGAGAGCTCCATGCGAAATATTAAGAGCTCCATACGAATTAATGAGAGCTCCATACGAATTAATGAGAGCTCCATACGAATTAATGGGAGCTCCATACGAATTAATGAGAGCTCCATACGAATTAATGAGAGCTCCATACGAATTAATGAGAGCTCTATACGAATTAATGAGAGCTCCATACGAATTAATAAGAGCTCCATACGAATTAATGAGAGCTCCATACGAATTAATGAGAGCTCCATACGAATTAATGAGAGCTCCATACCAATTAATGAGAGCTCCATACGAATTAATAAGAGCTCCATACGAATTAATGAGAGCTCCATACGAATTAATAAGAGCTCCATACGAATTAATGAGAGCTCCATACGAATTAATAAGAGCTCCATACGAATTAATGAGAGCTCCATACGAATTAATAAGAGCTCCATACGAATTAATGAGAGCTCCATACGAATTAATGAGAGCTCCATACGAATTAATGAGAGCTCCATGCGAAATATTAAGAGCTCCATACGAATTAATGAGAGCTCCATGCGAATTAATGAGAGCTCCATACGAATTAATGGGAGCTCCATACGAATTAATGAGAGCTCCATACGAATTAATGAGAGCTCCATACGAATTAATGAGAGCTCCATACGTGTTTCTATAAAAATACCGACGTCAAAATGACTCGATTATTTTTTTTTTCGTTTGAATAGATGTGAGGATCAGGAGAAAAGAAACGCAACGTATGTCATATAGATGTTAGTAGAAGCTAATGACACTCATTAAATGACGGTGTAGATAGCATTTGAAGATCTACATCTATTAATTCGGTGCAAAACGAATGTGAAAAACGAAAGCGTGATGTTAATGCTAATTATAGTGATGCTCTGGTTCATTTTAGTGCTAGGGATGGGTATATGTGGTTATCTCCCCCTCTCTCTCTTTATCTCTCACGCAAACACGCACACACACACACACACACACACACACACACACACACACATATATATATGCATACGGATATTTATATATCTACATGACGTGTATACATATATGATATACACATATATATATATGTGTGTGTATGTGTATACATATATATATGTATGAATGTGCGTACACACACGCACACACACACACACACACATATGCACACACACACACACACACACACACACACACACACACACACATATATATATATATATATACACATACGCATGCATCGATCGGTAGATACATATCGGCATACACATATATGCACACTTACACCGACTCGTATACATACAGACAGGCATGTACACACACATACACATACACACACAAACACCACATTTATTTCGAATAACCCGCCCATATTATTTGTAATTTTCACGGATATCTTTTGAAATGACAAGGCGAGCTGAGTTTAACCCTAGGCGGGGCGAGAGCCATTGATGCTGAAGCATTAAAATACGAAATCTTCGATGATCTCACTATGTCCACTGCTGTTGGTAGCTTGCCTCCCTTGTCAGTCATTAAGATAGTGCTTGCCGTGGCCATTGGGTTGTTTTGACTCTCATTTCTAGCAATCTAGCAATACTGGTGCCGACTAATGCCCAATGCCACTTTAGTGACCTCTGTATTTTTGCCTTTCAGTTGTAAAATTGCAAATCAGCCACAAACATTATTGTAATCATCTCTCTCTCTCTCCCTCGACCCCAGTACGCAACTGGTACTGAACTTATCGACGCCGAAAGGATGAAAGGCAAAGTCGACCTCGGCAGAATTTTAACTCAGAACGTAAAGACAGACGAAACACCGCAAGGCATTTCTCCCGACGTACTAACGTTTCTACCAGCTCGCCGCTTTAACATCGCTTCAATATTCTTTTGTACTCCAGGCACAAGGCCCGAAATTTTAGGGGAGGAGGCCAGTCGATTAGGTCGACTCCAGTACGCAACTGGTACTTAATTTATCGACCTCGAAATGATGAAAGGCAAAGTCGACATCGGCAGAATTTGAACTCAGAACGTAAAGACAGACGAAATATCGCTAAGCATTTCGCCCGGCGTGTTAACAATTCTGCCAGCTCACCGCCTTAACATCGCCTCAATATTGAGCAAAGTAGACAGCCGATTTGATCAACCTCAGTAAGTGGCTGGTATTTATTTCATCGATGAGACCAGAATGAGGAAACGGAAATTTGAACTTGGTTGTAAGATTTGGATATAGGCCAGAAACGGACGATATTAAAATTCGTACAGCCAAGAAGCAGTACCACTAATCTTGAAACGACAATATAACTTTCAGAGCTAAATAAAGAGAAAGCCACAAAGAAAGAAAGGAGGAAAAAGAGAGAGTCAAAGAGAAAAGATTCGGAGATCAATAAGACATGATATATTATTGTCTCCAAAAGTTTTCCTTATTAGTCTGTTGCCTTGATCTCCGTAACCTGAAACTATTCAGGCAGACACGAGAAAATTATATACACTTTTAAGTATCATCCCACACAAAACACACAGCTTGTTCGTAAACATGATGATGGTGATGAGAAATATATGCACATACAGATTTTCATAATTACATGCATACACACAAGTAAAGATACGCGCACACACAAACACACTCACACACGCTTAATCACACACGCACCCCGAAATACATACACATTCATAGATAAATATATATATATATATATACATATATAGTGGTGGTATGTTGTCAACTTAATGTGACAGTCCCATGAAAAGGAAGAATACTACTGCTATTTAGCCCTAGGAAGCACCGATTCCTGTAATATATTTTTTCTGAAAAAATGAGAAATAAGAATAGCTGGTTGTCAATTCATGAATTTAGGCACGTTTATTTAATTTCACGAGTAGGCTGTTCCGTTGATCGTATCAGCTGGAACCCTCGTCGTCGTAACCAACGGAGGATCACGACATAAGTGACAATGTCGACTAACTAAAGGGAAAACGACGAAAAACAGAAGATAGGTAAAAGAGGGAGAAATTTGAAAAATGCCTTATATAAGAAATCTTCTTTGATTCGTTGCATTTAGTAAGTTTTTTTGTCAATATTTTCTCTTTTTGCTGCCCTTCATTTTCTACATTGTTAGTATTAGTTAATTTGTGGAAAATTGACCGTTTCTCTTTTTTAATTTAAAAGAAAATTACATCAACAATATCTTTAGGCAATTACATGAGGTTGAACATATCAGAAATGTTTTTATTATGGCTATACATAAAATTGAAGATATGCAATGCAACATGTTAATATACTGGTATTTAATTTGAATATTAATTTACAAATGAAATGACACATGTATGTTTAAAGAATCTGATGGATAAAAGTAGAAAGAGTTACAATAAAAAAACATGAATGGGTGGGGATTGTAGTAGAAATATAGAAATATATGAGTAATGTAAATAATATAGCTTCAATCTTAAAATTACGTTCAGAAATTGGCTTCCATTGACATAAAATCCTATTTGAAATATAATTTCTCTAACAACATCAAATACATTATTTTAGTCTCATTTATGCAAGGCAAAGTTTTGTTCATATGGGGTTACGCTTATAGGTATATATTGAAAAGGGTGCCTCAGTGGGCCGTTGTCCCCCGTGAGGTAATAATTTCCTTGAGGTTTTGAATCGGCTAAGAGCATGTTGACATAAAATATACAAAATGTGAAATATATTAAAACAGAGAATATCTGTTTCAAAAAGCAGATTAACCCTGGAGAATTCTCATTTCTCAACAGGCATATATGCAACACTTCATTTTAATATTACACATTTCAGATATATCCGCTTTCTTAATTTTACACACACACACACACACACACACACACACACACACATACACACATGAATGCACATATGCAGTGTGCAAGAATTTGGAAATATATCTGGCAATTCAATAGAACAAATCTATCAAAAACCAAGTGTATTTCAATAAAATGATGTTCACATTCTTCAATTAGCTTTCTTGTAGAATTATGCTATGAATCCATCTTTAACGTCGCTTACTGTTTCTGTGCAGAAGTATTTACATTCGTTGGGTTGGCCGCTACTTATTATATTTATGTACTCTTTTACTCGTTTACTTGTTCCAGGCATTTGCTTGCGGCCATGCTGGAGCACCACCTTTAAGTCGAATAAATCGACCTTAAGGATTTATTCTGTGTAAGCCTAATACTTATTTTATCGGTCTCTTTTGCCCAACCGCTCAGTTACGTGGACATAAACACACCGACATCGGTTGTCAAGCGATGATCAGGACCCGTAACCAAAACACGCAAGCGCTGAGGCACTGCGGCCAGCCTAAAAAAAGAGCGGATGATATTTGACTTCCCATCCCGTCTACACGCGCGCATAGACACACACACTCACACACACATACACGCATATGCATATATATATCCATATAGTTCGAAGGTAAATTTAAAATATTCATGTAAGTATTCAACACGTTTAATTAGAACTAAAATATGAAGTATCAAAATTAAAAAATTCGAAGCTCGAAAAATGGTTAAATTCTCCATAGACACAATTACTAGAATTATGTTCAGCAAATGCTATATCCGTGGAGAACACTTGAAAATCCGACTGCTAATGCATCCATATCTACAGATATACAAGCTGTTGCATTTTCATATTTTTTCTTTTTCATATTTTTTTCTTATATGTATTTTTTTGTATTTCTTACATCATTATATAAATGGTACTCAATGAAGTATTTTCTGACAGTCTTCAAATACATATTTTACAGGAATGTACTTTTATATATAAATATATATATACATGTATGTGTGTATATATATATATATATATATATATATATATATATATATATATATATATATATATATATATATATATATATATATATATATTTATATATATATATATATATATATATACATACATACATGCACGCATATATATACACACACACACACACACACATATATATATATATATATATATATATATATATATATATACATATATATATATATATATATATACATATATATACAAATATATATATATATATGTATATATATGTATATATACATATATATATATATGTATATATATATATATATATATATACATACGTACACTCATGCACACACACGCACGCACACACATACACACACAAACACACACACACATACATATAGTATATATATATAATGTTTTCTGAGAGAGTAACGATTCTTTTAAAAAGTTCTCTTCTGTCAAATTATTGAATATTTGATATCGAACGAAAACTTTTGTGCAGTATGAAATGAAAACCTGTTTCTCATATATGTGCGTGACCGTGTGTGCGGGCGTGTGTGTGTGTGTGTGTGTGTGTGTGTGTGTGTGTGTGTGTGTGTGTGTGTGTGTGTGTGTGTGTGTGTGTGTGTGTGTAAATATCTGGGTAATATTGCCTCGAATTATAAAGTTTTCGATATTTATTAGCATCCGAATGTCGTTTCCTTCTTGAGATAAAATTGACGTTCATAATATTTTTAAAGGTGGCTAAGCGTTTCTAGAGGTCGTCAAGATATCTCCTTTTATATCCATAAAAAAGAACACTAACCCCTTCCCACTCAAAAAGAACCCCCCAAAAAATGGGTTTCATATAATCAATGAAAAATCTTTAAACGTGATGCTCTATTATAGCGTCAGTGTAATGACATATGCAGTGTAATGAATAATAATAATAACAACAACAAAAATAGTAATAATAATAATAATAATAATAATAATAATAATAATAATAATAATAATAATAATAATAATAATAATAGCAACATAACAAAAGCAATGACAATAGTAATAATAACATTCATATTAATAATAGTAATAAAACTATCCTTGAATTCTTTTGGAAACATTAGTTAAGGAAATGCTATTACTTGAAAGAGGTTCTCTGATAGAATTATTCAGTGAATCTTGTGCCAGGGGATAACCAGATATATAAAATTAAATGATGTTGGACGACAGTCTCAGATTTATGTCATTCAATATTTCATCACATCAACTCCCAGATGACCACTCTTAAGAACTTATAATGTAGTACATAACATTTCTTATGACAAGATGACAATATATTTATTTCTGTTATTTTTCTTCGCAGAGCGTTGTCTTACTATATAGCGTTCACTTATTATATAAAATCACAAGGACAGTAAATGGTAGAAGCTCTAAAGTGGTGGTGTAAAGACGTGTGTTATTTAATTATGTTGTTTTACGTTTTTGAGCGGAATTCCCACCGTATCCTACTTATGCATTTTCCTTTTGCTTCACCGATAATATAAGTCGCAGTCAAAAACATCAGCTGCTCCTACCTCTGCAAATGTATGGATTTATGACAACGTGAAACGTCATTAGTTGCAGAGAGAAAGTCGACGAGCTGGCAGGATTATTAAAGAAAAAATGCATTGTGGTGTTTTTCCGGACTCGTTACGCTTTGAGTTCAATGACTACCAAGGTGAAGTTCGCTTTTCATTATTTCTACTTTGTTAGAATGAGGTACCAGTCAAGTGATGGGATCGATGATATCGATTACGCTGCTCCTTCTGATTGTTGAGGTTGCGCCTAACTAAGAAACAACTCTTTTCATTTTTGTGTTGGCAAATTGCTTTTCAAACTACAAGGTTTCTTTTGTCTAACTGTTATAAAATGACCTGTATTGCAATTTATTACACTGTGTCACAAACTTTTAATTCTTGGTTTTCTTTGGCCAGTAAGTATTATTTCATACTTGCTTCTATCCACTAGTGGTTGTGGTAGTGTCCATAATTTTTGTTCAATTTTTGATGATGTGGTGAATCTCTGTCGTGGTGGTGGTAGTGTCCATAAGTTTTGTTTGATTTTTGATGGTGCGGTGAATCTCTTAGTGTTGCACCTAAATTTCTGCTCCTCGTCATTCATTTTATCATTGTTGTCATTGTTCCTGGTCCTTCACTTTACAGGTGGATATTCTAGGAGGTAGCGACATGATTGGTGGGAATAATAATGCTGTAATGGAAGAGGAGTGTTGCATAAAGCAGCAACAGACGTCCAAATTCGGAAAATTATGGTTCTCTGCGTGGGGTGTAAATTATATTATTTGGTTTCTCTAACTTTCGTATAGCAGCGTCCTTTGGAATTGTATCAACAGATGTCAACTGCAGTTGGCAACAGAACCGAAGGGTTTCATCGACTGGAAGCCAAGCAGTGGTTGCGCTGTTGAGAAATTATCGAAATACGAAGAGCTTCATCAACAATTGCCTGAATATAAGATATAAGCGAAGGTGACAGATGAGAGGCTGGCACTTTGTGCCTCTTCACTCATATGGGAGGTGGCTACACGTAAACGTTTCATCTCGAACAAATCTATCCACGCCGACTTCCATGTATCATGTATCATGAGAGATTCAATGAAAGAACTAACAAGCAAGGGTTAGCATTGAGCGCTTTGATTAATCAAAATCATTCGAGAGCTGAACTAGGTATAATTCGCTTCCTTCTTTCTGGCACCTGGTTTCGATTCAGTCCTCGGGGTCTGGTCGTCGCAGTTATACAGTGATATCTCGATCGGTTGAAGCAAAGTCGACTATTGTAAATATTCAATATCAAACGCTCATTCATTCAATATTGTCGTATTATGTTTCTTCTTTGTGGATACTAAAGTCTTTGAAAGCATATCTCTACACACGCATGCGCACGTGCTCCCCCTCCCATACACACACTCATACCACAAGCACACACATTCATTGTGAAAATACAATTAACAATACAAATAACAACATAAGTGCAGCAAAGTTTGAAAAGTAAACCTTAACGTTGTAGAGAGAAATATTTTAAGCCTTTCGGATATTAGTCATTCATCAGGAAAAAAGAAAGAAACCGGAGAATGTTTGAAAAATAGCTGAATGATAACAACGGGAGGGAAAGAAACAATGCTGGAAGTTTCTTACCTTGGCGTAAATTGGAGTATAACAGTGTCTCTGCATCTGTAAGCAAACATAATGGGGATGAATGGCCTATGTGTAAGTGTAATGTATGATGGCGTATGTACATGTGTGTAATCGATATGTAGATGATGTTAAATCATGTATGTGAGAGGGTAAGAGTGTGTATGAGATTCAGAGAATAATGGTGAATTAAATGGAATGGCGAACGTAATATCGAAGATGTTATTATTATATGCGCAAGTGTATATAACAAAAGAGGAATATGATGAAGTTATTTTAACATAGAGGGAATGTTTAAGAAATAACTTGAAAAAGTAGTCCGGTGATGAAATGTGAAATAAAAGATAAATATCATACAGCAATTGTAAAAGGTTTCGAAAGTTAAACGAAGTGTTCAGATGATTGTAAGAAACTGGCAAAAACCTGGAAAAAGAAACGATAAAAAGCTATTAAAAAGCTGTTGAAATCCACCGATAAGAAATAATTGTGGTGAGTAGGTAAAAATTTAGACGTGACGCAGGTGGTGTAAAACGAAAATGGAAGGGTGGACAACATTTGTGATTATTGAGAGGAAAGTGGATAGTAAGGTAAGAGAACCAGCATGACTTTTTTTCTCTCTCTTTCTCTTTTCCTCTCTCACTCCCTCTCTCCGCACCCCTATCTCTCTGTCTCTCAATTTTTGTATGCTCCAGCGGGTAGGTGTACGTAGGTGTTTGCAACATAAAGTTTCAGTAGCGGTCAATACGAGAACGATAAGTATTAGAGGAAGGACAGATGATATTTACAGGTGTCAGTCAAAACAGGTGTGCTTAAAGAATATAAAGAATCTTTCGAAAAGAGAATGTAATGGTATGCACTAGTGTGTATGTGTGTGTGTGTGTGCGAAGAGAAGGTATGTGTATGTGTGTCTGTGTTTGTGTGTATGCGTTCGCGAATAGCTTGGGATGTTTCTAAATAAATATGTGTATATGCGTGTATAAGTGGAGATCCCTAGGTTTGAGAGCGTCGTTAAGTGTGACTGTGTGTATGTGTGTGTGTGTGTGTGTGTATGTGTGCGTATTGGTGTGTGTGTGTGTGTGTGTGTATTGTTTGGGATGTAAGAAAATATATATGCTTGTATGAGTGCAGAGCCCTATCTTTGAAAGTGCCGTTATGTATTTGTGTATGCATGTGTGTGTGTGTATGCATGTGTGTGTGTGTATACATGTGTGTGTTTGTGTGTGTGTGTGCGCGCGGAATTTGAACTCAGAACGTAGCGACAGACGAAATACAGCTAAGCATGTCGCCCGGCGTGCTAACGTTTCTGCCAGCTCGCCGCCTTTGAACTTAATAATAATAATCCTTTGTACTACAGACACCAGGTCTGGAATTACATCGATTACATCGACCTCAGAGCTTCACTAGTTCTTATTTTATCGACCACGAAATGATGACAGGCAAAGTTGACCCCGGCGGAATTTGAACTTCGAACGTAAAGACGAACGAAATGACGAATGAAATGACGCTAAGTCTATTCTCTCGATCCGAAGGATCGAAAGGCAAAATTGACTTCAGCAGGAATTAATTAAGAATGTAAAAGGCCAGGGCAAATATTGCAACACATTTTTTGTGATGCTCTACCGATGCTATTAATTCACGCTACGAAAAACAAGGACAACACCCATGAATTCAACGACAAGATAGCGAAAGAAATGAGTAAGAAATGAAGATTATGTAGTAGAAGGAGGAGGAGGTGGGGAGGAGGAGGAGAAGAAGAAGAAGAAGAAGAAGAAGAAGAAGAAGAAGAAGAAGAAGAAGAAGAAGAATGCTATTTGGAAAAGCCCCTTCGAAGAAATGTACCTTTATCTGCAACCTCAGCATTTCCCACTCTACACGGCAGCAACCGAATTTATTGGCACATAATCAAATCAACCAGATTTCTGATGTACAGAACACTTATTTTCAGAAATTACATTTATATACGAAGCAATTCTCCAGTTGACTTCTATTCATTCAATAGATGTTCCGGGTGGTGTATTAAAAGAATCGTTAAAATGCGGAAAACTTAATGGTTTGTGCTATTTAGTAAGTCCTGACTACGTATCCTATCGAGGTTTTACCGTTTATCTTTCGGTAGAAGGTAAAGTATAATGCCAATGAAGTTCCGAATCGATATATCCGGCTTAGCTGCGTGGATCGGTAAGGGAACGTTATATTAACTTAGAAGGCGATTGATTTGTAATAAATAAATCTATTATAGGAAAGAAAACAGCTTTCATTAATATAATTACATACTAGATTCTTAGCCCTTATGATATTCACAACACTTGTTAAAAGGTATATTATGACCAAAAGGATTCAAGACTGCGTGACATCCTTCGTTAGCGTTGACTAGAAATGAAATATCCACTATATCCTTTGATTTATAAGACGATAAGTTGTAACGTAATGGATTCCTGACTATTATTTCTAGCAATTCAAGTGATCGCACAGGTAGCCCTAGCTGATTAGTTATGTCAGGTAGAGTTGATATAAGATGCACATTCTGTATATTCTCTTACGAAGTCAAAATAAGATATTTAGTCACAGATGCATGACTATGCTTTATTCATTAGCTGTATACGGTTACTGAAATTTAGTGACCAGCAATCAGCTAACCCCTCTTTACATTTAGTTCTGGTATAGGGCACAATTTTGTCCGTCTCTACGCTCTGAGTTCAAATTCCGCCGAGGGTGGCTTTACCTTTCATTCTTGGATGACTATGTTGACCGCAGTGTCAATGTAGTTGACTAGACTATTCTCCAACAAAAATTCTGCCTGTAATAGAAAAGCTATATTTATTTACTTGTATTCCTCTATTGATCTATATTTATCATATTTCAAGGCAGCGAACAGGTAATGTGGTTGACACTGTAAAAAGAATGTCTTAGTGTAGGTCTTCTGATTCCCGTTACTTGGATTTCAAATCATATCGCGGTCAACTTCACCTTGCACCCTTTTCCAAGTGAATATACAAAACACTTTTGTTGCAATGACAGGATCTCTTCTCTTTCTCAATTTTCCCCCAATCGTCTGCATTCAGAACAAGACGGATGAGATCTGTCAGGTTTGGAATATCGAAGCCGCATCCTATGATACGGTGGTGCCACTCTGAATCTATCGGGTGTTCAGAGACTATTGAGATATATATATATATATATATATATATATATATAGATTCACTTCTATTAAGTTATCGCTCTTTAATCATCTTCTCGACCGTATGCAGTTCCCAGAATATAATCAGTTATTGACACGTATTCAGTTATTGACCTGTAATCATCTTTTTGAATGTGTATTCACCTTTATTTATTTAGTGACCTCTACAGATTACTGCATTTATTTCATAAACCTTCCAACAGAATATATGCTTTATTGTCATTGTATGGTACTTTTTTCTTTCATTCATTCTGTAATATTCCTTATTGAGTAGATTTGTCAAATTTCTTCCCTGTTGAGATTTCAGTCATTTCCATTCCTGAAATTTATGTCTTAAAACGTATTTTTTCTCAAAAATTGTTCATTGTTAACCCAGCCATCACCGTATTGATTGCTGCTGATAATCTCCTGCCGCGGAGATTATTTCCTCCAATCGTAGTAAAAAGAAAAATAGAATTTCTCTTCTCGTGAATGTCATGGAATTCAATAGAAAACATGGGGATTTATCCATGTAGCTCTGATTAGAATTTCGTAGAGAGATCCAATCACTTCGACCATGTAATAAAAGAACATCTTTTGTATAGGAAAATACCCAATGGATGTTCAAAACACATTTGAAAAGCTACTGATGAAAAATTTTCACTCGGCGCAACGAAAGATATAGGTTTCGAGAAAGGAAATGTAGTGACAGAATTATGGAGAAACAAAACAAAGAATGGTGGGTGATAAAAATTTTATTTCAGTATGTTACAGTGGTAAACAAATGGTTGTTGTTGAAATGAACACGTTCTCGATAGATAAGCTGATATGTCACATTCGTTCACACCCATCTGAGTGAGTTCGAACATGATGTGCGGAAAATTGACTGCGAGTCATCATCACAAATGTTAAGGAAATTAAACATGCGGTGGGGTTTTTACTACTAGCAGACCAGTTTATGATGTAGCAGGGGAAGTTTAACAGAAGACACTTAGGTCAACAGTGTATAAAAAAATTTGATATATATGTACAGATACAGTATGTGTTTATTTATAGTTTTCATTAATCAGAATAATGTATCTGTATTGTTTTTACATATACTAAGTATGGAATCTTTGAGATACCAATACTAGCTTAATTAATATGTGAATAATAGTGATGTAATTAATCAATACATTCAGTATGCAAAATGCAAAAACCATATATATATATATATATATATATATATATATATATATATATATATATATATATATATATATATATATATATATATATACATACATCGTTTTGCATACTTAATGTATTGATTGTGTGTGTATGTATATGTATGTGTGTGAGTGTATGCGCACTCGCATTTGCAAAGATACGTAACTTTGTGAACCCGCTGAAAGGAATGAAGAATCGAATGTTTCAGGCAGATACATTCTTTAGGGCAAAATTGAAAGGAGAAAACTTAATGAGAACCAGCAGAGTTGATATATAACGTTTGTAGTTGTATTTTGTATCTTGTTCGACTTGTCTTAAACGTTTGTCTTTCTGGGGTCCGTAAACCTACGTACAACTCATATAATCCGTAATAGCTTTACTTCAAAAATGTGTGGTCATAATCTTTTGACAGCGACCAGTTTTTACGTTAGAACACATTTACATTAACTTATTTTTCGTAGCACTATATGGAGATATATCCATTTTTTATAACATAGCTATAATGTGACCAATTAGTTGTTTGAGTAAATTATCTCAACAACCAATTACTTAGCAATTAGTAACATAGATAATGGAATAATGTGCTGAATTAGTAAACAGAGTGACAAAATGGGAGGGATAAATAGAGAGGGTGGTTGTATAAAGATACTTAAAGTGTATAAAGGCGATGAAAGGAAAAGCCAAAAGGTATTTTTCTGGCTTATTTTCTGTGTAAATATTTATAACAAATGTTCTAAAGTTAAAAGCTTTTAACTATTTTTCTTGCCAAATCTGCGTGTGTGTATGCACACACACACACACACACACACACACACACACACATATACACACACACACACGCACGCACGCACGCACACACACACACACACACACACACACACACACACACACAGATATGCTTTAATACATTCATACTTTTATCTAAATTTTACAAGTGTGTCACACATTTTCTGTCAACCTATGCTTGTATGATATTAGATGCACACAAACTCACGCAACACTTATATGTACATACACACACATACAGACACATACACATGCACACACACATACACAAACGTACGCATATATATGCACACACACAAGCACACATACACACATATACATACATAAACATACACACACGCATATATTTGCATACAAACACAAACACACACATAAATACATACACGCATACAGCTGCACACACACATACTCAAACAAACATTCACACACAGATATATATATATATATATATATATATACATACACACATACTGACACACACACAAGCAAAGACTCAGAAAGAGAGTAAAGAGAAAGCTAAAGAGAACTGAGAGACAAACACAACTGATATATAAAGGGTTGAACACGCCGAGAGACGCACGTTGGACAATAAACAATAAAGGTGAAAGCATTAATTGAAAAACAGAAATACAATTAGATAGATATTTTAGACAGAGTTTAAAACCTGGAAAATCGGGAATGCCATATAAATGCGGGTAAGAGTACCTAGCAGAGAAAATATACGCTAACACGTTGTGTTTACTGCAAATTATAATCAAACAAGAGTTGTAAGGAGAACATTGGCACCAGTTAAGCATAGCATATGTCAGCAGAACGATATCACTGACAACATTATAAGAATATATTTAGAAGTCATTATGATATGCAACCGACCTTTCCATCGTAGCAACTACAAATATGATATCTTTAAATAAACACAAACAAGTTATTAGCAACAAAAATATGTTTTAATATCCAAAAGAAGGTAAGAATGTCATGGGAAAGTTACTGGTCGTAGACCGGTCTCAGTGTCTGCTACAAATTAAATTTAGTTTCTCTCTTTGAATAACGACTTCTTCAGGTTGTAATAATGATGGAGAGTCAGCCTACAGATGTGGGTTCGTGTCTTCAACCAGATCGGATCTGTGTATTTATGAGAGAAGAGAAATATGAATGTAATCCAGTGATGGTTGCCACTTAATCAACTGTATTTTATAAATCTTCGTTTAATTACCTGGCCGTTAATTAGTTTTACTAGTAATATGTATTTAGGTACAGCCCGGGGCCTGGTCGCACCTTTACAGACTAAACCGTCAACTTCAGTGAGTTGCATTTAAATATTTAAATAGCATCGTGTTTTGGACATAGTTTCGTAATGGAAAACAAAACTGTCCAGGTCCGAATAAACTCAGAACGGTCATCTGCCATTCGACGTAAAGACGGGCAAAGAGGGCAAAGCATCTCAGTGGAGAATTTCGCTTCTTATGGATATAGTTTTAATGGTCTTTTCCACAATTTCCTATATTTTGATAGTTTTCCAGTCTATCATTGCGTGACTAATATTCTTAAACTTCAAAGGCGGGCGAGCTGGTAGAATCGTTAGCGTGCCGTGTGAAATGCTTAGCGGTATTTCGTCTGTCGTTACGTTCTGGGTTCAAATTCCGCCGAGGTCGACTTTGCCTTTCACCCTTTCGGGGGGGGGGAGGTGATTAAGTAAGTACCAGTTACGCACTGGAGTCGATGTAATCGACTTCATCCCTTTGTCTGTCCTTGCTCGTCCACTCGACGCTTAGCCCCCCTGTGGGCAATAAAGAAATAAACATTGTTAAGCTCCAGTGACTGAGCTACTTTAATGACACATGCATCCATGTGAATTCAATACACCTGAAAGCCTTCTTATCCAGCATTATTTTTATATTCTTTAAACAAATTATCATTGTAGAATATTAAAACTAAAACAAGTACAAGCTTTAAAGTTTGCATGCGCTTCGGTGAAGAGAAAATACGTAATTAAATCAAAAGAAATCTACTACGAGAAGTTTAAAATATATTTTGAAGTTTGAAGTTTGAAGACATACTCAGATGAGACTTAATTAGCTGAAATTTATACTTGAGAGAATAGAGGAAAATAAATATGTCTGTGAAGATATAACTCGCTTGATTTGTTTCATTTGAGATATATTCTAAATAATCATAAACTTTCAATGCAAACACTATTTCATAATCAACATCAATATAAATTAATTATTACTTATTCTGCAGCAGTTATTCTTAATATTCCAATACTTGCAAACTTAGAGTTGATTATTCGTATATTGTTACAGGCGCAAAAAAGAAAAGAATGAAAAAAAAACAAACAAACTAAAAACGATAACGCTAAGAGGGTATATACCACTTACGAATGAATCGAAGATTCTGAGGAAAATAGCATTGTCTGAAGGAATCATGGTTATTAATATATACATACATACATACATACATACATATATACATACATATATACATACATACACACATGCACACACACACAGAGACACACACACACACACACACATATATATAAGGGAAGTAAGACAAGGTAGAAAATGCTAAAATAATTTTATCTTGAAGTACCGGTTTCAGCCGTTTCGACTTTTTCCACTGAGAGTGAAACAAACGTGGATATTAATTAAGAATTGAAACATTTAACTTGTAGAAAAAATTAAATATGAAATGTTTTGTAAATATTTTGAGAGTCGTTAAATAGGTAGGACATTTTCCATTTTTCTGTCTGTCTGTCTGTCTGTCTGTCTGTCTGTCTGTCTGTCTGTCTGTCTGTCTGTCTGTCTGTCTGTCTCTTTTTCCTGTGTGAAGCATCGCTAGATTGTAGCAGATCTGAAAAAATAGTGTTTATGGGTGCAGATAAATATTTTGTTCTGTAATTGGATGTTTTAAGCAGCAACAATCGAGGAAGGAGAAAGTGAAGAAGAAGGAAGGGGTAGAAGAAGAAGAAGAAGAAGAAGAAGAAGAAGAAGAAGAAGAAGAAGAAGAAGAAGAAGAAGAAGAAGAAGAAGAAGAAGAAGACAAGGGAGAAGAAGAAGACAAGGGAGAAGAAGAAAAAAAGACGAAGAATGAGAAAAAGTTGGTAGCAGTATACTGTGAGCCCTTCACATAGAGCGTTGAATCTCGTGTAATAGTCATAGCAGCGTGTTGTGTATATACTTTCTTCCTCTGCTTCATTATATTATATATCCAATACAAGGATATAAATGTGTAATAATCTATTTCCATGTCAAGTTATATTATATTTCCGGTAATTTATCCTTATCACAAGCAGATAGTAAGTAAGAGTTTGGAGAGAAAAAAAAAATGTTATTATCTGTGGTCTATTCTCGTCTGTTGCCCATAACACACCAGAATCGTTTGCTTACATCACTTTCGAAATATAATAGTTGCATTAAACAGTTTGTGTCAAGAAATACCATATATTGTCTTTGACTTTATTTATTGGCATCATATTATATATATTTTCTTAAGCTCTCATCTGTATTGTTCAACATTGTGTTAAAGATATTAATGTCATTTAAATATTATACTGCTTCAAGCATATTACCATGTTCTACCATACATACATATATACGTGCATACATACATATATATATATACATACATACATACAACCGTTAATACACAAGCACATACGCACACACACGTACGCACACGCACACACACACCCACACAAACAGTCGAACACAGGCATATGATCTTAATATTTTCTATTACAGAGACGGCGAGCTGGTAGAACCGTTAGCACGCCAGGCGAAATCCTTAGCGGTATTTACGTTCTGAGTTCAAATTCTTCCGAGGTCGACTTCGCCTTTCATCCCTTTCGATGTTGATAAATTAAGTAACAGTTGCGTACTGGGGTCGATCTAATCGACTGGCCCCCGCCTCCCACTCAAAAAAAATTTATGGCCTTGTGCCAAGAGTAGAAAAGAATATTTCCTGTTACATTCTAACATATACGTACATGTATAAATATACTGAATGTAGCTATGTCATCTTTATCATCGTCTTCTTCATCATTATCATCGTCTTCTTCATCATTATCATTATTGTTATCATTATTGTTGTTCTTGTTTTTATGAATGTCACTATCATTTTTTAAAGTTTCTCTTCAGATAAGTATATCATCACGCTAAAATTAAATCAATCGACCTTAGACTAATTATGCTACAATGAATATTGTCTAAACATTTGGTTGTTAAATACGTACAATCTCGTTCGATCATATGAGCTCTTGGGGACAAGTACAGAGAGTTGATATAAGCGGAATAGTGCCTTCAATTTATATTGCCTATTGAACCTTACCTTATTTTTGACAGTGATGCGTGATATGTGGGATATATTTTTGTTATTTTTAGCAAGTCGACCAGAAACAAAAATTATGATATGAAGAATGGTAGCCCTAGACATAATGTAGCTAGTATATTCTACTACGCAATGTATTTTATATTTAAAAGATGCTTAGTTGTACATACTTGCTAGTTTGATGGGGTCATCCAACCTCGATCATTCATAAATTGATTTAGCTTGAATTCAGATGATTTTACTGTTATTATTGTCATTTAATCGAAGGTAAGTGTGACTGAATAGGACTATGATCAAAAGTGTTCCAGCCATGAACATCCCGTCGTAAAGTGTCCTGATATATCTCCAGAACAACGATATCCAGTCTGTAGAAGAAGAAGAAATGTTTCCTTATCGAGACATGCCAGGCTCATAAGGGCCGGTTTCCCGGTTTCAGTGGCGTAGAAATTCCCCACTTGGACGGGACGCCGATCCGTCGCAGGATTACTCATTTTTACCAGCTGAGTCGACTCCTTAGAGAAGATCCCTTCATGCAAGGCAGGGGTTCTCAACCATTTTTTTTTCTTACCTATAGACCTCATTGATTTTATTCTGCTGAACCCCAATAACCATTCGATGTTTAAAAACTAATTTTATAGAAACGTCTTTCGAAATTCCTAGTTTCTTTTTCTCACATTAACTTGTGTAGTTTGAGCTATATAAAACATTAAAGAAAGAAATCTAAATATTTCTTGCAATACATACCAATACATATATTTAAGGCAACATTTTTGAGGGGTCCTTAAAATACTATTGTTGATACCCAATTTAATATTTTACAGTGTGACTCCCAAAAGCATTATATATGAACCTTCATAGGCCATATGGATTCTGTTTCAGAACAACAGCTGTAAGGTAACTGGGCTGCATCCGGGTCGTGGCTTCTGGATGTCTGATGCACCACAGTTGCCGCTTTCTCTGCTGTTTTCAGTATTGCGTTTCTTCATACGCCTGATCCATTGTACATCGGAGGTAGAAAACACTGAAGTCAACGGTTCAGTTCATTTTCATTTGATGTAGTACTATCTCTACAACAGAGAGAAGGAGATCCACATTACCTTTCACACGATTTACCTAGAAACGTCGGATCATGTTCATAGGGAACATTACATAAAGCATATTTTTCGCAATTCCGATGTAGAAGAAAATTATAAATGAATTTAGACAAAGTCCGTAATGTTTCAGTGTATGTTTTCGTTGTAATATATTATCGCCACCAATACAACCAACACCATACCATTACTACCTTCACCACCGCTATTACAACCATCACCACCACTACTACTACTACTACTACTACTACTACTACTACTACTACTACTACTACTACTACTACTACTCTGCCACTGTCACCACACCGCCATTACTGCTAGTAATATTTCCCACACTTTCACCACTACTACTACCATCACATTACTACCACCACCACCACCACCACTACTACCACCATCACCAAAACCATCACCACCACAACCTCCAGTACTACCACCATCACGAAAACCACCACCACCACCACCACCACCATCAACAAAACCACCACCACCACCACCGCAACTACTACTACTACTACTACTACTACTACTACTACACATTCAGTTCAAAAGGAGCAAATTTCTCACTGAACGATACGCCATAAAGTATATGTGGATCATGGCTTATAAACATTTCATGTACGCATAGACACACACTCACAAACACACGTGCACACACACACACACACACACACACACACACACACACACACACACGCACACGCACACACGCACACAAACACGCACACATATAGATACATACGTGTACACACGTGCGCGTGCACACACACATTGATACATACATACATAATACATGCATACATACATACAAATATATTCACTGATTTCATAACAAAACTCATCCGTTCGAGGTGTAACTATTGATTGAATAACCGTACTATTGTTGTTGTTGTTCTTCTTCTTATTATTATCATTGATATCAGCAATGTACAAATCATCTTTCTATGACATGGCAATATCCAAAGTATTATTCTATACAACGGAAGATATCAATGAAATATTTTACCTAGGTTGTTACCTTTCCAGTTTATCATTCATTCTCAACAATTATACCATTCTGTACATATGCATTTCGTTTATGTTTTCGTGTAGAGGCCAGAAGGGAAAGATAAACTATCAATTTTGTTTGTCTGCTTGTCTGTTTTCGTTAGTTATGGCGTAGGCAAAGTTGTGTGGTTTAGAATTGCTCTTTGGTTTTGTGGCTTCGTGTTCAGTCTTACTGCTGCCCGACCAATTTCCTGTCAATGATTTTGTTAGATTGTAACTGTATGGAAACTGTGTAGAAGCTCGTCGTATCAATCTCTCTGTTTGTTTTTTTATGTATATATGTATATATGAAGCAGGCGATTTAAACTGCTAAATTTGAAGAATCAGAGTTTGATTTTTCTGACCAAAGGAATGGATGTTTAGATTCACAAATAATTTGAGGTAGGAAAACGATTCGGGCAAGAGATACAGAAATTCGAAATACAGCTAAAGGATATGAGGGATCATATCTCATCAGTGAGGATATTGATCTTTCGTGTCAGAAGCTGGTGATTAAAATCTGATCCATTGATGTTAAAATCCGCATGTCCTGATGTTACCTGTAAGATTCTACAGACGTGGTATTGACAGTCGGTATCTCAAGAGAAACGAAGTGTGTGAGACTGAATACCACTGTTTTGGGTGTTTAACTGCCGTATGATAACACCCAAGTAGCATCTGTGAAATAACGGTGACAAATATATATGCAAAAATTCAAGTGGTCACAAATGAAATAAGTAACGTTCTGTGAGTGTAAAATGAATTTTTCAATAAACACTTACTCCCTGATAATCTGTTGTAAACCAAGAAGCGCAGGCTTCACAAACCTTAATAACGATTAGGAAGAAAAAAAAAGGCTGCATTACCGACAAAAATAATCCGCAGTTATGAAAACATTGAAAATGAGGTGGATAATAGTATTACCATGATGTGTAGCATCTCTTGGACTCTTGACAGTTACATCATATTTCGACGGTTATGATTGTGAAATCCTTGCACAGAAGATAGCTGTAGAATGTGTTAAGAAAAAAAAAAAAACGAGTATCTGAAGCCGATAAAATCCCATGATGAAACTGGAAACGTCGATCATACTACATCTCTGTGGAAGATTTGACACATTCAAAAGGCAGTTGTCCCCACATATACCGCTATTATTTGTCTTTATGACATGTTTCTGTTAAAATAGAAAGTAGCATCCATAGATTAAGAGTGCCTGACAATAAATATAGACAACACCTCTGCTTTTTAGAAACAAACCTACCAACGTATTGGTGGAATATTTCCAAATAAACTGCTACCACATGGAAACATAAAAGGCTATGTATGTATATATATGTATGTATATATATACATGTATATATATATATATGTATGTATATATATATATATATATATACATATACATATATAATATATATAATATATAATATATAATATATATATATATATAATATAATATAATATAATATAATATGATATAATATAATATATATATATATATATATATATATATATATATATATATATATATATATATAATACCTTGTATTTATATATATTGGAGCGAAGACCTCTTCTTCAGGACACTCGGAAAAGCGGTGGTTGGGAAAAGTTTGTTGCTCAGATGTGTGTGGGAGTGTATGGATTGGGGGGGGGGGGAGATTAAGGAGACATGCATCGACTGCTGTTGAAATAGCAACCAATCTGCTGCGTGTAGTTCTTTCCTGTTGTTAACGGCTAGTTTCATCTTGTTTATAAGAAGGGCTTCCATAATTCTGAGACTGCCCCCGTTGCGTTGGGTTGCCCTGATGTAAACTTTAAAGTTCCGGGCTTTGGCTCTATTTGAGATGTTTCTTTATCGAAGTGTCTGTCTGCATATGTTCCTTTATATGAATGCATAGTTTCCTAGTGGTGATACCTGTGTAGGATGCTCCACATTTATTGCAGGCTAACTTGTACACTACATGGGCTTATTGTTGTTGAAATCCCAATGAAATCCCCTTGAATCTATGTTACAAACCAGCTTTTTCGCTTTCGGCAAGAAATCTTTAAAAACAAATGAACAATGACATACATACATACATACATACATGCATAGATAGATAGATAGATAGATAGATAGATAGATAGATAGATAGATAGATAGATAGATAGATAGATAATACAAGCATACATGTATGTATGCATACATACATGCATGTAGGCATACATAGATACATACATGCATACATACACACATAATACATAACTACATCATGAAAATATATTAGTTTCGAATTTTATTGACAGAGTGATGGGGCAAATCGGTTACATTGACCCATGTACTGAGATGGTAGTTATTTCATGAACTCCGAAAATATTAAAGACAAAGTTGACCTTGGCAGAATTTGAGCTCAGAAAATAAGGTCGGACAAAATACTGCTAAGCCTTTACGAGGCGTGCAATCGATTCTTCCAGCTCACTGCCTTATTTCGAGAAAAGATATTCAAAGTTATTCGCAGGGTGTGGGAACCATGCGTTCTTAATAACACATCGCGAAAATCTCTGAACATATGACCTTACAGTTGATATAGCGTTGCATAAATTATTAAAGTCATGTAAGTAGTTTTTCCTGACAGATAATCATCGAATGACTTGTTATCAAGCCAGTCTCTGTGGCGTCACACTAATTACATTTGTTTGATTAAAATCTTTGTTGTTTGCAATGTTTTCTGAGAGCTGACTTTATGACTACCGACATATCTATCTATCTATCTATCTATCTATCTATCTATCTATCTATCTATCTATCTATCTATCTGTCTGTCTGTCTGTCTGTCTGTCTATCTATCTATCTATCTATCTATCTATCTATCTATCTATCTATCTATCTGTCCCCTTTTAATCAGTTTATGAATATGTATTCGCGTCTGTGCGTCGATATATATGTGCTTGTATATGTAAGCCTATGTGAGTGTGAGTGTGAGTGCATTTATGAGTGTGAGTGTGTAGATGTGTGTCTGTGTGTGTGTGAGTGTTTGTGTGTTTGTGTTTGCGCACATCACTACATATGTCTGTGCGTTTTTTACTTTTGTTTCGCTGTACGCAACATTTCTGAAACAATATCTGCACTGAAACCCACAAATTCCCTAATATACACCCCAGATCCGAACTCCTTCTGGAGTAAAAACATGAGTAGTTCCATAATAGCGATATAGTTATATTTATTACAAATTTTCGGGTAAAAATTAAATATTCATTTTTACCAAAGGGAATTCAAAAATGACATACATAAGCCGGTAGACATTCTATTATGTCTATTTATTCCAATAGACATGATAAATAGACATAATGGAATGTCTACCAGCTGATGTGTGTCAATTTTGTATCGCCTCCACTTTCTTTTTGCCGTATATATATATATATATATATACATATAGGTTCAAATCTCGTTCGAGGAGGATTTCAATTTCCATTAGCTATTGCTTTGAAATATGAACATACAGATCACGAATTGATGTTAGTGACCTGTCACTTCCAAAGTAAAAAAAAAATTAATTAAGCATTTTAAAACAGATAATATCATTGCTATGTTGGTAACATCCCGAGTAATTTGATCAGTTGACCGAATTATGGCTACGCCTCTAAATGTTTTACATCCAGAGTTAAAGACTCTTTGGGGAAATATTTATTCAGTTTAGTCCATATCTTCAATGTCAATAAATCGAAAGTTTTATGACTGGCGACACAACGTTATTAGTTAATCTTTAAATGAGCTTGCTCTTCCGTTAATTAATGTTGAATTTCCTATTCCTAATAGAATAACACACGATATCAGAATGTTTTATATTGATATAAAATGCATTATGGGAATACGACTTATATGACTTACGCATCGATGGAAATCATATACCTGAAAGATCACGGAAGACCTTAACAATTCTATAGTTTGAAATCTAATGGAATTATTTCCATAGAAGCATATATTTAATAGAACCTTCTTTCCTTAACGATTTTACCTGTTTATTTGTGTTCAAAATTGAAATCGTATTGTTCTACGACTGATATGAATAAGATCACAAAAGAAACAATCTACGAATGTCTAGTGATTGGCTTTCGTTCTTTTTTTCTCTTTTTCATTGTCTTGAAGATTCAACTAAGCGGCACAGTAATCAAGCTTAACTTCTAATTTTCTTGCTAAGCCCCAGGTCAAATTTTAACATCACGTTCCTAATGTTCTAAGTCAGGTATCTAAGGGTTCACGTAATCTAATTTAGATTCTAATTAGAAATTAGACGGCAGTTGTGACGTGAGAGAAATCTCTCTTCTCCTTACAACAAATTAAGCAACTAAACAGGTGATATATATATACATACATACATACATACATACATATACATATATATATATATATATATATATATATATATATATATATATATATATATATATATATATATATATATATATATATATATATATATATATATATATATATATCCATGCATATTTGTGAAGGCCTCATGGAATCCTCCAAAGTGAAGGTGGGTAGGAACCTTGTCACAGTCTCTATCATCTCCTTAACTTGGGAAACACCCAAAAGTTACAAGGAGCAGAGTCAGGACTGTCGAGTGGGTAAGGCCATCTCTGTCAAGTGGTTGGTTACCGGGATGGAATTGAAAACTCGTGCATTGTCCTAGTGAAGATGTCGTGGACTTTGGCAATGAATTTTCTTCCTGAACTCCCTAAAAAGCATCATAAAGTACTCTTTGTTGATTCTCTGGCCAGAAGAAGCCAGTGGATAAAGCACATGCCCTTGCTGTCGAAAGAATTGGTCATTATATGCTTCTCGGTGGATTTTATTTATTGTTTTTTGCCTGGCCTCTCGTGCCAGCGAAAAACAAATGCTAATCCATTAGCAGTCTGGAGCATATGATAAGCTTCTGCCTAGTTTAACAAAAGATTTTATCGCATAGAAGGCTTCAAACTGTCTCCCTATAACGACTTCATTCGGCGCACCAGTGAGCTGTGACAAGTATTATTTAGTAAGGTGTGTTCAAAGTACTGTCATACCCATTTCCTTCAATCTGGAATAAAAAAAAATACAGTTGACTGATCAGATTCTTAGATGCATTGTCATAATGTGCTAAAATTACGATTATCTAGAAGAGATATAACAGCTTCTTCTTAAAAGTCTCAAGACTTCTGGAATGCATCTCCTATAAGCCCATGTGTGCATGTGAGTATATGCATGTGAGATTAACATTGATTAAATAACGCAACAGTAGACTTTTGCAAGTATGGCATCCGAAACTGTTATTCGGATTATATAAGCTCTAGTTATCTTACTGAAATTATCATATATAATCCTCCAGACGGTTATATAATCTGTGTGTATGTGTGTGTGTGTATATATACTCGTATGTATATACATGTATGTCTGCATCTATTTACACACCCACACACACACACACACATATATATATATATATACGGGGAGGTACAATCGAGTTTTTGAAGTCAGTAAACTTGCCTTCTTTCCTCTGAATTACGCCTCTTTACGTCATGTTGCTTTTATGAGCTCGATAAAAAGAATGCAGCAGATAACAATACTTGGATCGATATGATTTACTAAAGAAAAGAATTGAAGACATTGCTCCAGCATGGTCGGTGTCCAAAACTGTCTAAGATCATTAAAAACATAAAACAGGACAATAATGATTCATAGAGAATGAAAATACAGCAGACTTACCTGTAGTAGAAATTCTTTGTTGTTCCGAAGTCAAAAGAAAACAACAGTGTACGAAGAACGCGCTTCGTAGGAAGATATTTCTGTGAGTTCGTGCGAAAGAATGACATCATTCATACGGCCTCCATAGTTACAGTGATAATAGATACTGGCACGGTTGTCATAACTACAGACAGGATATTTATTTACGCATTAGACCTGACTGATTTTGGAAATTACAGTGTGGAGACAGAATTAAATAATGAAATGCTACTCTACGTGTTATAGTGAAGGGGTCTCTGTGGGTCCGCAAGGATGGCTAACAAATAACTGTATAAATTCCTGCAAAACGTCCCCTCCTGTCTTACAAAAAAAAAAGGAAAAGAAAGAGATTACTTTGGATTAAGTGAGGTTAAACTGCTATCATGCCTGGCGAACGAATATTCACAACCGAGGAGCTCCAATACAAATCGAAACCACGTTGTCTGGTGGTCTTAGTGCTATATATATATATATATAGACACGCATCTCTCTCTCTCAATATATATGTCTGTATATATATATATATAAACAGGATGATGCCGGCTGAAATGCTTCTGATCCCAAATCTGATGGATAGGGCTTGGCATATCCATGTAAATCAGATATCAGAAAAACATTTTCACCGAGAGAGACGAAAGGGAGAAATACAATATGAAAGACAAATTTACCATGTGATAACGAACTTATAAAACAAGGACAAATCTAACAGAGCGATGATTTTTATTGACATAACATTATGATTCAATAATGATGAACATTAATAGATTTCAGCATTGCTTACTTTAATATCCTCCAAGAGGAAAATAATTGGTGGACCTATTCATAATGTATGCCTTTATTTCATTTGTCTTATAAATGAGTCAACATACGTATCGTATTATCACTAATACAATTTGACAAACACGTGAAGTATTGCCTTGTAAATCGATTATCTTCTTATACATTCTTTCACAAGGCATTACCCTAAACGAAAACTATATATTATTTGTGTTGAATTATCCGTTTTCATGAACACTAAATCTATATGATACAACCGACAGAAGATATCAACTGTTGTATTTTCAATTCCTAAGATATTAAGAAGAGATAAGATAGCAATATCTCAATTATTTGATTTTCAATGCCATGTCATTAAAAATAGAAATAAAAATAATAATATTGTGATAAAAAAAAAAGAGAAATTTTCCTGCTTGTAAAAGATATCTCGTAGCTCAAGCTAGCTTACCAATTAATTTTATCAAGATATTTGCAGACAATACGTCTCAAATGAAATCAAGGTTCAAAGCTGCGAAAAGGCTATCTCATACATATAATTTAAATATAATTTAGTGTCGCGTTAAATGAAAATTGACTGAGATTTTGGTATGATATTCAATGATACGAAACTGATTTTTCCGTATGAAAAATATGGCGAAGTATAATTAAGTGGAGTGCATTTAAACAAAAATAGAACTTTATCGCTTACCCTGCTAATCTGGTAGTTATAACTAATTTCAGATCATTTGCTATATGATAATAGAGGGTAAAGTGATACGAGCTTCAATTCCTTCTATGTCGTTTTTATGAAATTGTTGAGCGGTACGTTGAATTGGAAAAGTCAAGTGACATAATACATCTTTTATTTATTGCTTTTTACTTGCATCAGTAATGAGACTGCGGCCATGCTAGGGTACCACCTTCAACAATTTTTGGCGACTGAATTGACGCTAATACTGGTATTTATTCAACCGGTTTCTTTTGTCGAACCACTTATTTATAGAGACGTAGAAACACCAACACCGGTTGACTAGCGATGATGAGGAACAGACACAGACACAGTATCACCCGTTATATATATATATATATATATATATATATATATATATATATATATATATACATACTTATATATATATACATACATGCGTATATATATATATATATATATATATATATATATATATATATATATATATATACAACGGAATTGTTTCAGTTTCCTTCTAATAAATACACTCAGAAGGCTTTGGTTGACCTGAAGTTATAGTAGAAATCATCTACCGAGTGTGCCACGAGTGGCAGCGGGACTGAAACCGAAACCATGTGACTGGGAAACACAGCCACACATGCACCTCAACACAGCTGCCTGAACCCATTCACAACCACGTTTGTGCTTCCGCACAGCCACGCCTGCACTACGCTGTTTTTTTAAAACTTGTAAACCGTCTCACCATTAGTTGTCCCAAAGGCAAATTTATCTTTCATGCTTCCAAGGTCAATACAATAAATTACAGTCAGCAATTAGGGATCGACCGTAACCTTTTGTATGAGACACTTTACTTATGTTACAAAATCAATATCACATTTATAGAACAGAAGTAATGTGTAGGTGTTTAGTACCAGTTCGCCACTGGTAGAGCAGATCTTTGGTCAAAGTTGTCCTAGCTATGATTATCCGTTCAAATATCCAGGTTTAATAACTCTATCACCACACTCATTTGACCAGTAGGCATTTATGTTTGCGAAGCATGGACTTTGAACAAATTTCAAGTGAATATAATTAATACGATTGAAATGTGGGTGAATAGGAAAATGTTACGAGTCTCATACAAGAACCATCACAACAATTAGGTGAAGAACAACAACGCCTGAACGTTGTGAAAAACAAATGCTCATCTAATATGGCTATATTCAAAGAAGCAGATGTTTGGGAAACATAATTAAGGAATGAAAAGTATATTAAGAGGCAAGCAAAGAAAGCGCATCAAGTTATGAACATGAAAGAATTTGGCTGTGTTATCTAACAAGAACAATAATCGCATGAAGGCTCCCTTCGTGTCCCATATACAGTCAGATTATCACATATGATACAATAAAGTAAGAATATTAAATCTTGCCTTTCTACGTTGAGGTTTCAATTCCCAGCTGATGCGTATATGTTTGTCAGTATACGCACATTTTTGTGACGACTGACACGCACATACACATATCTAAAGACAGATGCAGTCTCACAGAGGGACAGAGATATGCCTGAGATGTGCGTGAATGTACCTCTGTGTTTGTCTTTCTTAGTATATGCATATGGCTCTGCCGCCTAAAGGTGAAACGTGCCAGTTTTGAAAGTATTTAGTTTAGTTGTGGCCTGGATGTTGAACGAACAACAGAATTCACTTTGAAGTATCGTTGTTTGGATTTTCTTTTTCATCATGGCAAGTTGCGGTTTAAATAACATTAATAATTATCACTGCTTATGTACTGCAGTATTATTCTGAATTTTATAACCGACATGAAGATTTCGCTGATTTGATAACACTCACAACACTCGCAAATATATCTGGAAAAAAATGTTATCCTGGTTATTATAACATATTCCGAAATATGGCGAAGCAGAAGGACTTAGAAATGTTATTCCAGTCCTTATAACCAGTTTGAAGATAATGCTTTTTTAACAGTCCTAGCGTCCTTATCGTATTCCTGTATGCTGCTTTATCTGTGTGAGTATTCAGCGCTGCTCAACCTTTTTAATGCGTTAGTATTTATTCTACAGCCTTACACAGTTAAAATATATAGCAAGTGATGTCAACTTAATTTATGCCTTGCTGCATACATCCTTCAGCAAATGTTTGAAATCAATTAACGTTCACAACAGCAACATATTCCTTTATACATTCTTTGTTCAGCACTCGTTTAAAAATTGTAAAATAATAAATTATATTTGTATGAAAAATTGAATTATGTCTTCTGAATTTTCTTGAAGCTTGACTTTTTTCACCGTCACATTCAATCCTGAATTTTATAACATTTATAACATTAAGTACATGTTCCAAATAAATGTTGACTTTGTGAACTTTTCTTACGTTGGTGACGCATAGCAATTTGTGCTAAGTTAGGGACTTTCCGATGCTGGAATCTTTATTTTAGAAATATATGCTAAAAAAAATTTATATCATCACTATGCTACAGAGAGTATGTTTTGCACCTCTGTTGACTATATTTCGCTTGAACTTCGTGTGTGTACAGTTTTCTGTTTTCATTATTATCAATGATATGAGTGCCTTTATATCTGTGAGTGTGTGTGTGTTTCCGCGTTCCTTTCGTCTATAGTAAAGGCCATTTTACGCCGTTTTAATGATCAGATATCTAATGAAGTAGCCATCCACATATATCGTTATCAATTTCAGCAATACCTGGTTGATGTGTATGCTGAAGGTGAGAGTCAGCGTCTCCTCTACATTTGTAACAATAAAAAAATTTAAGGGCTAAAAATTATTCATTTCCAAGATATTTTGAGGGGAAATGACGATATTCGAAACATGGGGCAACTTATAAGCCTCACATCATCATTTACATGTAGTCCTCGATATATGCACGAACTATCACAATATGCTATGACCAGATCTTTTTGTATCTTTCACCTGAAATCCTAAATGGGAGGGAATAAATTCTAATCTTCTTCCAATGTTGCATCTTCTGCTATTGCAGCTACTCTCCTCAATGGGGGAAGAACTGCTCATTCAGTGTTCAAGCTCCCTCTAAACATTGCAATGAAAGAATCTTAAATCTGCAACATTTATAAAAACTCTTCAATGACAACAGCTCTCCAACAAACTTGCATCATTGTTTGGGATGAGCGCACTGTCACATCGTGGAGCTCCAGAGCTAGTTGACTGTAATCTCCAAGATATAAAAAGACAAGAGCACGCTCTGGGGAGGAGTAACAGTTGTTCTTGCAGGAGATTTTCGTCAAACGTTGCCAATTATCCCCAAAGGATAGAATGATGATGAGTTCAATGCATGCTTCAAAAAATCGTATCTTTGGAGACGTGAAAAAACTGCATCTTACAAGGAACATCAGAATACTTATACAAGGGGATCATACAAGATTCTGAAGATTGGTAATGGGATAATAATATTCAACTCAAGACTTCTGCTACATGAAATTACATGCAATCAAATGATACTTTCTATTAGGGATCTTATAGATAAAGTATTTCCTAGTTTATCTGTAAATTACACTGATGGAAACTGGCTATGTGAAAGAGCTATACTAGTTCCAACTAATGGAATGGTTGATAAACTCAATCATGAAATTCTTCAAAAGTTAACAGATACATCACAAATGACTTTTCGATCAATTAACAACAGTCGATAAAGATCAGGTTGTTCAATACCCTGTGAAATATCTGAACACTCTTAAACCCAGCGCATAACTTGACGCTAAAACTGGGTGTTCCCATTATGTTGCATAGGAATCTTGACCATCTCACCTGTGTAATGCAACTCGCATTAATGTTACTTCCATGAAGTCCCATGTCCTGGATGCAACAATCCTAACAGGTAGTCACAAAGGAGAAAATGCCTTTATTCCAAAAATTTCTCTGATACCTAAAGATGTCCCATTTGAAATCAAGATGCTTCAGTTTCCTGTCAAACTAAGTCTTGGAATTTCAATTAACAAATCTCCGGAGTTGCACTTGATCTCTCTCCAACATGCTCTTCCATGGCCAACTCTATGTTGGTTGCTCATGAGTTGGAATCAGCAACAATTCATTCATTTCGACACCAACAAAAATTATACAATAAATATTGTTTACCCTGAGGTGCTTCAACATTGACAGATTTTCAATTCTAAATTCTATTATCATTACAATTTGGATATTTTAAAATAAAATATAGATATTTTGAAATAATTATGAGTTGCTTACTAATCTGAATAAGGACAGCAGAAACCCGGGCAACGCAGGGTCGTTCAGCTAGTATATATCATATATAAATGTAACAGTTGTAAAATATAACACTAATATATTTGACATGTTGCAAATATTATCTGGCATAGTGATCGATAAGCCACGACTATGGAAGCAATAAATATCAGCTCTTTATATAGTGTTCTGTTGAATCTCAGCGTGTTGTGATGCGTACGCTGTGAACTACGCGAAGAAAAGGCAACTTTCTGGTATATTGTATTTAAAAGTAGCTCGAACGAAACAGCGCCAATATAACTGAACTCTTTTCATTGAATCATTGCAATAGTTTCGCTCGTCTAGAAAGCCAAAGGTCTGACAGTCTATTGTTTACTAAGTGATGTTTTTGCTGTATTGCATCAAAACCTATTGTGTGTTGTCTCATATAATTGAGACTTCACTCTAATTGGCTAGCCTAGGAGTCGTGAGGATTATTAAGAACTGACATAAATATGAAGTCATTGCGAATAGTCCTGCATTTAATAGGTCTGAATGTTGCTTTAAATTTAGCGTACAGCGTCATTGTCACTAACAGACATAAAAAAACTAGCTTGGAAGAAAACTGCAGAAATGTAGATACAGAAAGTTATATCGAAAATAAATACTAAAAAATACTTTATGGCAAGATGTAGTATTGTACCTAAACTAGTGTATATCTACACGTATGTATATATGTATATATATAAACACACACACACACATATATATACATATATATATGGGTGGCTGTATGGTAAGTAGCTAGGGCGCAGGCGTGGCTGTGTGGTAAGTAGCCTACTTACCAACCACATGGTTCCGGGTTCAGTCACGCTACATGGCACTTTGGCCAACTGTCTTCTACTATAGCCTCGGGCCGACCAAAGCCCTATGAGTGGATTTGGTAGAAGGAGACTGAAAGTATCCCATTGTGTATATATATATATATATATATATATATATATATATATATATATATATATATATATATATATACATATATATGTTTCTCTGTCATATACATGTACATAAATACATATGCATGCATCATTTCTGTATGTATGCGTGCGTGTGCATGTGAGAGAAAAAGTGAGTGACTGTATTTCTTCATAACGTATAGCGAAATGGATGTATGTTAAAGTACACATTCACAAAGAAAATGAAGTTGTCGTGGTGGTATAAAATGTCGTTTAGGAAAGTCGAATTATAAAAATACTGTGAATGGAAATAAGTGGTGTGCAAGCTCAGTACTATTGAAGGAGGGGTGAGTCGGGTCAATTGACACTAGTGCTGAACTGCTACTTGTTTTAACCTCCCCAGAAGGATGCAAGGCAATGTTGACCTCTGCGGAATTTGAAATTAGAACGTACAGACGGAGGAAAAGCCGCCAATCACATAGCCCGGCCGGCTAACGATTCTTCCAGTTCAGTGTCTCAGGGTAACAAAATTTCCCAAGATATTTTCTCCGACGCTCTACAGTTCCTTGCAACTTATAATTGTATTGGTTTCTAATCCTGAAACTTTGGGGGGAGGGGGATAGCCAAATACATCAACCCCTACCGCAGCCGTAAAGGTAAAAAGGCAAAGTCGACCTCGGCGGAATTTGAACTCAGAACGTAGCAGCAGACGAAATACCATTAAGTATTTCGCCCGGCGTGCTAACGATTCTGCCAGCTTACTGCCTCCGTATTGGTTTTTAATAATAATTGAAATTTGAGTAGAAGATGGAGTCGGTTTAAATCAAAGTCACGACAGGGTGGTTCATATTTTATTAATACAGGGATGGATGTAAGGAATATCGACTTTGGTTGGGTTCGAAATCAGAATATACAATTCCGTAAGTAAACACTGCAATGTCTGACAATTTTGTGAATTTTCCCATAGTTAATTACGTCACAATGGGTCTAGTTGACCATTTCCATATATATGTGTGTATGTAAGCGTGAAAGTATGTAGATATGAATATGCAAATATGTATGTACGTATATATGTACGTCTGTATTAGTGTATATATGTGTGTGTTTGTGTGCGTCTCTGTGTGTGTGTTTGTGTGTTAAAAAGAGAAAGGTAGTTACTTCAGACCTTACCGTAAAAAAATTAGACCATTTAAATACATCCGACTGTTCTGGCTTAATAAAGAGATATTGCTGGATTACCCGTACAGGGATGACAGCCACGTTTCACTTTAGCAAATTATTCTCGAGAATTACGCACATAGAACATAGAGTGCAGCTGCTTAGATCAGGAAATTAGATTTAGATGGAGATTTCATGATTGTGTGTGCCTCCTTAAGATATTTCGTTGCCAACCAAATAATACAGAACATAACGAAAATCAATGCAAAATCTGTGTGAACAATTATTACAAAGCACACAGCAGATGCAAATGTATGTATCTATGTGTGCCTATATTTATATGTGGAGTCTCTATGTGTATGCTTGTGTATATATAAACATATGTATCATATGTATATATGTATATATATACACACACATACACACATATATATATATATATATATATATATATATATATATATATATATATATATATATATATATATATATATATATATATATATATACATAAATATATATACCTATACGTATATATTATATACATAAGTATATACGTAAAAATGTATATATATATATACATATATACATATGTATTTATATATAAATATATATGTATATATATATATATATATATATATATATATATATATATATATATATATATATATATATATATATATATATATATATATATATGTATATATATATGTATATATACATATATATATATATATACTCATACGCACAAACACACATACATATACATATACATATGTGTTTTTAGAGAATGAGAGAGAAAGACAGAGAGAAAAGGCAGAAAAAGAGGAAGAGAGAGAGGGGGAGAGAAAGGGAGTGAGTGGGGAGAGATAGGGAGAGAGAGAGAGACCGGCAGAAAGCTCATTTTTTATATTGAATATTCTTTGAGAGACAAATATATATCCAACAGAATTCTTTCTATTTCGCGCAATTTCCTTTACGAACTGAGTAAGAAAATGCTTTTAGGCTTAATATCATTTCTCTATAACAATACTTCCATACTTTTTTGTCCGTTTGATATTGTCTGTTTCTTTGTCTTTTTCTTCTTTTTTGTTTTTACAAAAATTGCCTTCGCTCTGTTTGCCTGCAAGTTGCCTGGAATTTCCTGTGCTGTTTAATCAATATTGACGTTTGTGATTCAAAATAGAATAGTTTTCACTAACAATTATATACGTTAGTTATTCAGATATCAAACAAAAGCCGTAGACTTTTAGCTAAGGCTCTGTATATTTATTCGTTTATTTATTTCTGTTGAACGGGCTGCTGCTTCCATTTTTATTATGTATAAATGGACATTGGATGGGAAATGCAATGCATAATGGTATTTTGAAATAAACAACAAATCGTATCCACCTGAGGCTTCGATATCAATATCAATATAACAATATCAACCACACATACACGTGTGTGTATATGTATAGATATGTATATATATATATATATATATATATATATATATATATATATATATATATATATATATATATATATATATATATGTATGTATGTATAGATATATAGAGATAGATTGATAATACACACAAGCACACGCACACCCACATACACACGCACACATATATGTGTGTACAGATATACAGAGATAGATAGAGAGATATACATATACATATATGTATATAAATATGTATAGGTATATAGACATATATATACATACATACATACATATATATATATATATATATATATATATATATATATATATATATATATATATATATATATACTAATATATACTTTTGTTATTTACACCACCTGTCCTCGTCTGTTGTTATTATTTGTATATTCTCCCATATATATATATATATATATATATATATATATATACATATATACATAATATATATATGTATATATATACACATATGTATATATATATATATATATATATATGTAATCTCTCTACCTTATTTTCTCTCTCCATATATATATATATATATATATATATATATATATATATATATATATATATATATATATATATATGTATATATATATGTACATATATGTATGTACATATATATATATATGTATCTATATATACGTGTTTGTGTGTGTTTGTGTGTGTGTGTCTGTGTCTGTGTCTACGTACGCATGGATACACATTATTATACTGTATTGCTGTTGTTATTGTAATTGATATTAATTATCAATAATAATTATTACTATTTCAAATTTTTACAGATGGCCAGTAATTTCTGTGGCGTTGTTTTGTTGTGAAAATCGACCTTCGTACTCAACAGGTGCCTATTTAATTAACCTCGGAAGGATGATTGGCAAAATCGAACTCAGCGGAATTTGAACTCAGAAAATGAAGAAGGTATAAATGCCGCTGTGCATTCTTTTGACTAAAGCAACAAGGGTTCAAATTTGGGTGGGGGCGGACTTGTCGATTTGGTCGACCCCCAGCATGAAAGCGATTTTATCGACACTGAAAGGAGGAAAAGCAAAGACGATCTCGGGGCAATAATAATAATAATAATAATAATAATAATAATAATAATAATAATAATAATAATAATAATAATAATAATAATAATAATAATAATAATAATAATAATAATAATAACAATCAGGACTTACAAATATATATAACATACAGAAAATTGCACTACTGGGTACTGCACACATTCTACGCAAAATACTTTCAATACAGTAAACATAAGAGCACCACAGCAAACCACAGCACATGCCCAAAGCGCACAGAGCTGCGCTCGGTAGTGAAGTGAAAGCACGTTATAAAAATAAAACTACTGAACAATAATAATAATTAAAAAAAAAAAAAATAATAATAATAATAATGAGGACTTACAAATATATATAACATACAGAAAATTGCACTACTGGGTACTGCACACATTCTATGCAAAACACTTTCAATACAGTAAACATAAGAGCACCACAGCAAACCACAGCACATACCCAAGGCACACAGAGCTGCGCTCGGTAGTGAAGTGAAAGCACGTTATAAAAATAAAACTACTGAACAATAATAATAATAATAATAATAATAATAAAAATAATAATAAAAATAATAATAATAATAATAATAATAATAATAATAATAATAATAATAATAATAATAATAATAATAATTTTTTTCTACTATAACAACAAAGTATGAAATTTGGTGGAAGGGACCAGTCGTTTATATCAATCCCAGCTCTGAAGTAGTACTCATTTCATTGAACCAAGAGCATCAATGAACTTTACCCATTCTGGTTACCTCCATTGCCAAGGGAATCCCAGCAAAGACCCCTTCCACTCTTTAACTAATCCAGCCTACGAGCGCGTTTAGATCCATCACATGGAGCATTCTCGAAACATTCACCCAACTGTGTGTGTGTGTGTCTGTTTGTGTATACGACAGGCGCCCAGACAACTTCCCTTCACCTAATTCACTGACTGACAAGTCTCTATTCGGCTAGAAGCTTCAGTGGAAGATAACAGTTTCTCAACGCGCTACGCATTGGAACGTACCCCGGTACTACATGGTCGAAAACTAGCTTCTTAACCACACTGGCTTGACAGTATCTATAGTTCTGTTTAGAATATATAGATAATGTCTATAATGCAATATTGCAGCAAAACAAAACAACTTTAGTTCGACAGTAATATAATATATTGGTTGTCTAAACTACGTTCTCTGGCTTTTATGTTTATTAATTTCGATGCCATTTGTAACGTATTCTAATAGTGGTTAGTTTGACGTAAACTGAGATACATGTTGTATTCCATGTTATGAATGTTTTGTTTTTCTCTAATTCAATCTATATCAAATGTATATGTGGGTTTTGTAGTGTATATATATGCAATTGCTCTGTTGTTATTTTTTTGATAGCTATTGTATCTGATGCACCTGCTGCGAAGAATTGTATTTCTATATTAATTAGCATTTGGTCTACATATCGGACACATTGTGCTGGGAAATAGACTTAAATGTTTAGTACTGCTACTACATATTTCTCGGTTAGAGATTTAAAACTAGTTGTTTTTCTCTGTAACGAATATATAATTTTAGATATCGCATATCTGAGCAAGATGATCATGGCTTACCGGCTTCTAAAAAACGGAGGTGATCATTGCTTCCCTAAATTTACTAAGGTTAGAATAACAAAGGTATCCCTGTTTTGCCGGAGTAGGGCAAAGAGGACATGTGACTTTTTGTTTGAAAACACCGATTGGTATTTTTTTTTCATTGTTGGTTAAGATATTTTCATGCATACATTGTATGGAAAACATTATTCTACTTTAGTTTCATAAACCTGCCGTGCATTTAATGTATTCTTTGCATAAAGGTTTTACCACCGCCAACACACACATTCATACATGCAAATATCTATATGCCTGTCTCTATCTATCTATCTATCTATCTATCTATCTATCTATCTATCTATCTATCTATCTATCTATCTATCTATCTATTTGAGAGCGTAATCCAAAGAGGATTAAATACAAATTACACACCCAGTTTTTGTGTAACTATTTACAATAGATTTCTTAAAGCAAGAAGAATTTTGCTTGACCCCTAGTGGGATGCTTGCAAACTCTTAATATTTAGAATTGATCTTTGTGCTCTTTCATGCGATTCCAAATATTTGATTATCTTTTGTATGAAGAAGATTGAAATTCTAGATAAACAGAACGTTGGATTAAAACGGCAATAGATGAAAACGTCGCTTTTTAACACTTTTTAACTCCAGTCAACAGCGGAAGGGAGTAAAACACACACACACACACACACACATACACACACACACACACACACACACACACACACACACACACATGCACGCACGCACACACAAAGATACCACCATCATCATGAACATCACCACCAGACATACAGTGATTCTCCATACAAGATTCCGTTCAGAAGGCATTGACCAACTCGAGAATATGGGGAAACATATTTGCCCAAATTGCCAAGCCGTAGGCTCGATCATAGAATAGCATGGTGACAACAGAAACCCCACAACAAGATGACCATGCCTGCAACACTGAACCATCAGCGATGCATGCATTTTAATAATTTAGTAACTAGCATTTAATAGTTTCTTCCTGTTATGTTAATAGTTTGTAAATGGAGCTGCCTAATTACGTAACATTTATGTATTATGTCCGAGTGTAATGAATCGTGAGACGAACAGCTATCTGTGATATTCATAACGAAACGGCATTAAGCTAAACAGTCTGATCCTGCAATTAAAATGTGTCACAGACACGAATCACTGGGAATTCCGTAAAATCTCTCTTACATATATGTTCAGTTAATAGTTTAATGATCGTATCCTGTCTGTAAAACAAATGTGCAGTAAATCAAATATAAAAACAATCGATCTACTCTGATTGCGTCGGCTTTAAGCAGTTTATCGTTCGTGTAGCATTTATTGAAATGGACGACCAGATGTTGACTATTGTCCGCTTTCTTGAAGCTATTAATTTAACAATAGAATTGATTCCAATCAAATATATATCTCAGAGATTAAAGGCTAACTGATAGATAATGTCTAATCAGAAGCATGTTTCTTTACTATTTTATTCGAAAGTGTTTCATATTATACAATATAATTTGCATCGATGACTATATCCTTCTCGTGATATTTGAATCAAGTGGTATCACATCTGTTCCTTGTTGTATCATATGAGTGAACGTTGCAAACTGGGGACTGCTATAAAAACCTACAAATTGACGTTCGTGATATTCCATAAATTCGTGCGTATGCAGTTTGGAAAACTGAAATCTAACGAATAGATAGATAGATAGATAGATAGATAGATAGATAGATAGATAGATAGATAGATAGATAGATAGGGAGAAAGACAGAGTGAGAAAGCAAGAGAGTGAGGGAGAAGAATATGCATACATACATATATATACTTATACATACATATACATATATACCACATGTATTCATAAGGAAGAATCTATCGTTCTTCCCAAAATCATATTTATCTATTTATATATATAAGGGTATAACTATATAAGAATGCCTCACATTAATACCGTAATAAACACATTTTTACCGTAAAAATGTGTTTATTACGGTAGTTAACGTGAGGCATTCTTGTATAGTTATGCCCTTATATATAATATATAATATATATATATATATATATATATATATATATATATATATATATATATATATATATATATATATATATACATATATATATATATATATATATATATATATATATATATATATATATATATATATATATATATATATGGGTACACGCCTGCAAGCAAGAGCACATATGAAGTTCGTATACATGCATAACTACAGATATATGAATTATCATATTTAATCTTAATAAGAAATTGGCTTTTTTCTTCGGTTTACGTTTTGGCACTGTCAGTGCAATAGGAATTGAACTATAAATAATAAAACGCTAAGATATGACTGCTTTGTGAGTTCAAAGTCATCGATTCGTAATATAAAACATCATCCGCTGACTTGACATTTCAGATTGTGTAAATGAACATATATGATAGGCCACGAGATTACAAGGTCAACGAGGTTATTCCTTTTGGTTGAAGTAGTATGACATAGGTTGCATCACAGCAAAGCCTATCTATATTATTAGTATTATTGATGATTATATGTTTGCTTACATCTGAACTGAAATCAAAGCAGTTATAAATCTCCACGCCTTAAATAGATTTTCTTTGAGAATAATGAAATGGCTTTAACGTTCGTTTCATGCCATGACTTTTGCATGGTTAATGATGTATTCCTATGTAAAGTAAATTTCTGAGTAAACATGTAATGTACTTCTTAAAAGATGCTCCTTATCTCGCCAGTTACTTTGAATTTCAAAGCCTTCTACTATATTTGTATTTTCGATTTAATATAATGGAATGTAATAGGATAAAACATAACAAGAGGAGTTATTTGGGTTAGAAGCGATTATGCATTTAAAATTTTAGTCCTGCGTTCATGTTTTAACGTTTTAACAGGTTCGATTCCATTAAGTGGCTATTTGACCATTGGGTATGTGATACATAGCAAATGTGTTTTGTACATACCTCAAGGTTACAATGCTGTGGTAGAGAATTATAGGAAGCAAGGCTTCAAACTATATATATATATATATATATATATATATATATATATATACTAGCAATGCATCCCAGTGTTGCCCGTGTGTTATGCCCTACAGGCACATTGTATTATTTGTGCCTTTCTTATGGGTTGAATCGGTACAGCTGATAATGGCATAATGGAAGTTATTGTTTGTTTAATAGTGAAAGGAAAGGTTTATGTGAAAGTGCTTTCTGTTCTTAAGGATGATAATAAACTATGTATTGTTTCATTGTAGAAGAGGGTTTAATACTATTTTGTCCAGAAATCACGTTTCCAACATTTTTATTTCCCCCTATTTGTGACTTTTGGGGGGAATTTGTAAAAAATACAAAGATTATATATATATATATATATATACACATACACATATATCTGTGTGTGTGTGTGTGTGTGTATTTGTATATGTATCTTTTTATCATTTATTTATTACTTGTTTCACACAACGGACTGAGGGGGCACCATCTAGAACAAATTGAACGTAGTACTTATTTCGAAGTCTAGTACTTATTCCACGAGTCTCTTTTCGTTCACCATTAATATTACCAGACAACCGGCAGTATTATGGTATACTACCAGTTCTAGGATCTATGTTGTAATGAAACATGTGTAGTGGTCATTAAACACCTGTCGAATCATACTGCCTCTTTCTTTTGACTCTATTTATTCTTTCCTTTATATATATTCATACGTACACACTGAAAGACATATACAAGGCTGCAAACGGGAAAGTAATTTAAGCCTACATATGTAGAATAATCATGTTTAATTCTTTATCTATCAAAGCTCATATCAAACATTTTTCTAAGGTACCTCACCTTCCGCCGCTACACAATTAAACAAAAAAGTTTCTTAGTTATTAAGTCGCGTAAGCAGGAAATTATTTTCACTTTGAAGCTATGTACTTATCAAGTCCTTTTGTGATCTTATGGTTTCGAATTCACTTTTGTAGTACCAAAGCATATTCAATATTTTGAGTGTAATTATATAAACAAGATTCTCTTCTAATCTGCAGATCTCTATGTTTATCTTCGTTTTAACGATAACAGTGAAGAGTCAACAAGTTTTCCGTCCTTCTTGTAGTTATACTGAAGTCACATCAAACGCAACAAATCAAATAATAGAACCCGTTTGAAGAATGCCTAATTACGAGACGTCATTTAGACAGTATGACAAAGTATACCACTACGTTTGCAAAACATATCTGGAAACGGAGAGACAAATATATTGCTCAGAGGATAGAACTAGTGGGTCCTTAAAATATTAATGCCATGTAAGAACAGATGGGATAACGTGAATAATGCTGTCTTCCCGATATAGGTAAAAGTTCAATTACGGACAATCAAGTAATCCTATATATCCTGAACACCAAAGATACGAGCCCTTTCACCCGCTCTCCAATCTATATTCACATTCTTAGAGCGGGGCCTTCGAATTTTCGTAAATACACTGGGCAGGCGTATGTCCTTAGTCCGTTCCACACACACACACTCACACACACACACACACATACACTTAGACACACAAGAACACATATACACACATACACACCCGTGCATGTAGATATAAATATATATCTATATATAGAGAGAGAGATAGGGAGAGAGAGAGAGAGAGAGAGAGAGAGAGAGAGAGAGAGAGAGAGAGAGAGAGAGAGAAGGAAGAAAGAGAGGGGCAGACAGCAAATGAAAGCGAGAAAATCTATATATAAGACACTTCGTAGTGCTAAAATCATCTGAACTTACACTCCGATGTCTCCACCGTGTCAGCTTTATGAAGTAACGCCAAGCACTTAGCTGTTGGACCTGTAACGACTTATTCACTCTATCTCTTTGAGTCTCTGTAATCTGAGTAAGTTTGATCTATGAATAACTACACACACACACACACACACACACACACACACGCATATATATATGCATGTATATACTCTTTTACCCTTTTACTTGTTTCAGTCATTTGACTGCGGCCATGCTGGAGCACGGCCTTTAGTCGAGCAAATCGACCTCAGGACTTATTTTTTGTAAGCCTAGTACTTATTTTATCGATCTTAAATATATATATATATATATATATATATATATATATATATATATATATATATATATGTATATATATGTATGTATATATGTGTGTATGTATATATATATATATATGTATATATATATGTATGTATGTATGTATATATGTGTGTGTGTGCATAGATAGATAGATATATACGTTAAAACCGAAGATGTTAACTGTTTATTTGAATTATTCTCTCTCTATCTCATTCTCTCTATCAGTCAGTCTGTCTGTACATCTTTCCCTTTCTCTCTCTCTCTCTCTCTCTCTCTCTCTCTCTCTCTCTCTCTATATATATATATATATATATATATATATATATATATATATATATATATATATATATATATATATATATAATATTTATATTTGTTTGTGTATGTGTTCATATGTTTTATATACACATACATACATACATACATACATACATACATACATACATATATATATATATATATATATATATATATATATATATATATATATATATATATATATATATATATATATATATATATATATATATATATACCTGCATACATGTTGGCATGTATGTGTTTTATTATTAATGTTTTCCGTTATGAAAGCTCGGTCGTATAAAAGAAAATATAATAACATATCATGAAAACTTCTATTTATTTAGGAGAAAACTATTTCCGACATTCATGATTCTTTCCAATGGAAAGAGAAAAAAGACAAATTTAAAATAAAATAACAGAAAGAAAGAAAGAAAGAAAGAAAGAAAGAAAGAAAGAAAGAAAGATGCAAAGTAAGTCTTCAGCGTTGAGGAAACTTACTGAATAAATGCGTCATATTGCTAAGCCTATACAGCTAGCGCCTTTAAGAACAGCAATTCTATTAAAAGAACATTTGTTATACTTCTTTGAAACGCAAATCATGTTTTAGTACTAAATAATACATGATAACACGTGATTGGTATTGTTTTCTGACATATGACAAATGCTAACTGTTTCTTTAGAGTTAATTTTCTCCGAATGTTTGACGCCACCGCTTCAAAATAATCAATATGTTATGTGTGGAGAGACTAATATTTCATGAAAACGCACTGAATATTCCATAGCTAACTGAAGAACAAAAACTACAGATAATAATTCTATATAATGCTTAAGAGAAACCTGTATATTTTACGTGGCAATAATTAGTCGCCGATTTATTTAATTAATATAATAAAACCTTCTAGTGATATTAACCTAGAAGTACTATATTCAACAACATATACAACCACGGAGGATCTCACTGGATCTACCTGCAATACATGAGAATTTACCTGCATAAATTTGCTTCAAACCATTTGCTTCAAACCATACCTTCAAAATGGATCCCATTGTGCGTTAGCTGGGATATATGCCTTTTACCTTATCCAGTTTTACACTAAACCTTTACGAGTAAAGTAGGCTGATTCTTTCCTTCGCGCGGTTTAAAAATACTATCTGGTCCTTGGGTAACTAGAACATTTTATTGTAAGTATTGGGTATATGTATCCTGTCACTAAATAATTTATTCCATTTCTATCAGCCTTGGACGCTTGGGAAAAGGTCAAGGATCATCTTCATTTGCCTTCTCTGAATCATAAAAAGATGCTTTCTTTATTATTACTAATATTTATATCATAAACAGCATATGACAATGAGTTTACTTTTATTGACAACGTTTTTGAATTCATATTGAATAGAAAACTTTTTAAGATCTCTAAATAATATTTATTGCTTAAAGAGATTATTGAAATATGTATATTTTTTTTATTGACAACGTATTTAATCCATTCATATTTAGAAGAGGACTTTTAAAACTTTTGTTCTGTCAAATGTTGAAAACTAAAGGATTTAATGTTCCGATATTGATTCAAAAGTACAAAATGTCGACCTTCATTGACTGAACGTATGGAAGACAGCGCAGTGCTCATAAATCAGAATTTTGAATCTTTTATTTAAATATTTTTTCCAGACATATTGGAACTAAGAAAACAATAACTATCTTCTATATTTCAATCTTTTACTTGTTTAAGACTTTGGGCTGCGGCCATGGCATGGCACTGCCTTGAAAGGTTTTAGTCGAACAAATCGGTGTTTAAGTTTTGAATTCTGTAAGTTATTCTATCGATCAATTTAGGCGAACCAGTAATGTCACAAGGACGTACACAAGCATTAGAGGCGAAGTGGTGGGAGAGAGACACAAATACACATGCACAGACATATACATATGTTTATGTATGCGTTTGGATACAAATATATATATATATGTAGTCAATCCAATCGAGAACAAGCAAGAAAAAACAACAACGTGAGGATGTGGAACAAGTACTGTTATTGGATGCTCAGGAAAGGAGAGAAAAGAAAGGACTTCACGTTTCGAGCGGAGCTCTTCATCAGAAATATAGAAAAAGTCCAAAGAAGGGAAAACGGATAAAGAAAATCGCCAACGATACACACACACGAACCCACCCCCTATATATATATGACAGACTCTCCCATCCGATACGGGTATGGGGTTTACTGTTTGCGTAAATATATATATCTTTCGCTTCTGTCAACCAGATACGCTCGCAACACTCTGGCCACCCGGGGGCCATATTGACAGGTACTTTCCCGAGGTGCCATGCGGCGGAACTGAACCGTAAACTATGTGGTTGAGAAGCAAACTGCATACTACACAGTCGCACTTGTATCTATGCAGATTACTTCCTTCCTGGAAAAGAATATGACGTGATGGCTAGATGACTTAGCTGGAATAAGTTTCAGGTCTAATTAGCACATCGAATCTTTCTCACTTACTTTAATGTTAATATACTTCAATTCAATATACTGTGGGACGTAGAGAAACGTATTAAATTATAATTAACAAGCAAAAACATTTCTTTTCTGTTTAACATAATAAAATGGAGAAATGCTACGTAGATAAGAACTCATTAGCATAGAAATATTTAATATTGATTTATGAACAACAATAGAAATATAATATTTAAATATGTATTTACGAATTATGTGAAGAATCATGAATTGATTTCCATCCGAACCATATGATATTTAAAATATAATTTCGATGTAAATTAAAGTAATTGACTTTTTTTACAATATTAAAACTCATTTTTTTGATTTATTAACATCATACTTTGAAAATTGTTTGAAATTACATTCTTTTGAGTTGTATCTAATTAGTGAGACATTTTTCCACAGTTGGGATTCATAATTAATAAGCAACGGCTTACAGTTAACTTGGTTATTCATACGTACATAAGTACATTCA
>NC_142950.1:30071004-30078504 GCF_046866305.1 Octopus bimaculoides | reverse complement strand
TATCCAAGGTAGATATTAGGTTAAGATTAAATAATGTGTTAATGAACGGTACTGTGGATATCTGTTAAAACATACCAACTCACACGACAGTGATGCAAATGCATACGTTTCCTCTCCCACACGCAAGCAAATACGGAGAAATACGCACGCACAAACACACACACCTATACATATATGTACACATGCATACGTACGTACATACATATATACATACACCGTCTGTATATTGCAAGCAGGGGAGCGAACTCCTACATCCGCTAGCAGAGGACGGGATTACGAGAGCGAGCGGTCTCGGTCTACTTGTGCCCAACTTCATTCGTGAACACCCGACGGCTCGCAATCCATAGAAAATAAAGCGACCATCAGTCACTGATCCGGCAATAAGCAAAGTAGCTAGTTGGAAAATCTCAATAAGAGATGAAAGTAGTAACTATACTTAGAAAGAAATTTTATCGTCCCATTAATATGACTATTCGACATTACTACCGTTTTCGCCTCAGGCAGATCCTCTGTGAGCTGGTTACCGGTGCAACCTTCATCCTGCCTGCGGTTAAAACGATAGTAACTAGTAACGCCCAACAACCATATTGATGAGGTGATAAATATTACTTCTTAGTATAGATAGTACTTTCATCTCTTATTGTCAGACGATCTTTCTGCGGTTGAAACAGTAGTAGTGTCGAACAGCCATATTGATCTGGTGATAAATATTACATCTGAATATTAAATTTCAACTTTCCACGCAATGGGTCTACGTTAAACGGGGACTATGAGGGACAATTACTAACGTATCATACAAGTGTGTTCGAATCAAGAGCGATATATATATATATATATATATATATATATATATATATATATATATATACGAAGTGATAGTTATAAAGAGACTGATTATTGGCAGGACTTTAATCTTTGACATTCTATGTCAGAAATTACTTTTTGGAATAAATACCACCAACATCAACACCACCACTACCAGCAGTAACGACAACATCAATGGCGACATTAAAGTCGGAAGTGACGTTGCATACATAGTTCGTGTTTACTCTTAACATGTTGAAGGATATCAATCATTCCTGGCATGATGCCGTTTGTGACCCACTGCAGTCTGTTGTAATGTTGTTTGTCAAATTGTCAGTTTAAGGTATTTTAATGAATCTTTGCCGAGAACTATTGATTATATGAGACCAGCAAAGATTTAAAATTGTGAATAATACTGGGGACAGAATAATACAACTTTTGCATAGATGCAGACGAAATCTCCATGAGTTTGTATGTCTTTCAGTTTGTCTATCTGTATTCGTGTTAGTCTATATTTGTGCATGCACGCATGCACCTACTTTTGTCTGAGTGTGTCTGCATATCGAATGCACTTTTGGTGCATCACATATGCCTGTACGTATAATATAGTTTTATTAATGTTATTCACATGTGGGCAACTTATATTGATAATGTACGAAATCTGACATATGAATTCTTCCCGGCTGTCAAAGATCCAATCATCTCAGCGAGTTACAACTACGCGTAATATCTAATCGTTCATTAAAAATCAATACAATTCATTTGTCAAGAAACTGAAATTATTCTTTGTAATTAATTATAGCGTTTAACTCTACATTGCAATTGTAAAATTATGAATATACATTCAGTTTTCCTTGTGAAAATCTTTATAACCTTCTCAGCTTATTTCTGTCTCTATGTTTTTAATATTTCTCTCTTAGTATCGAGATCAGTTCTTGTTTACTCATTTTACTGAAATCAAGTCCGTCACCTTCTCGTTCCTCTCTTCCATTTGTCTCTTTCTCGATATCAATTTATCAATTCAAACTTTCTCAAGAAGAATATAAATGTTTTCTTTTTTCTTTTCCGGGATCCGTTCTAATCTCTCTATTTCTATGATCAATTGCAACGATTCTCTTCCGTCTCTCTCATTTCTCTTTGTTTTGTTCTCTCCTTCTCCCTCTCTCTCTTTCTTCTCCTTTTCCTTCTCCTTTATGATTGAGATCAATTCTTAAATAACGTGCCTAGAATGAGTCTATATTGTATGAAATAAGATATACCTTAACATTTATTATCTTTCAGACCATTGTTTTTAAATATTAATGATCTGTTTACAGGTATTTCTATCTACAAATACTTTGAACACTTGTTTCACATTTATCTTCTGCACACGGACGTAATCCCAACTTAACTATCCTCACACTTAACAGACATTCGCCTACGTTTTACAGAGTAAATATACACATAAAAGACAACTAGAAATGGAACGATAAAACAACTCCGCTTACATGGCGTTCGTTGTCTCTGGAAATATCACACCCTTTTCTAAAAACAATTTATATTTCTCGGGAATTGCACATTATCCAAAAAGTTCCACTCTTCTGAACCCTAAATTGTAGAAATTGAGGGACATTTTGCTGTTACCTGAAGCAGCTGCAGTGACTAGTAGATTATACCGTGTTGACATTTTGTAGACATATCGCAATTATAATAAATGGCAGACATAATTTAATGACAATTTCTATCTTTCAAAGTGATCCAGGTCCTTGTTAAATTTCAGTGAGACGTTGTCTTAGAAACGAATAAGGGTCTATATTTTCCATATGACATCATACTAATGAAGTGTTTCACAGGGCGTCCCTGAATTAACTATTTCAATGAAAATCGGGCAACATAAAGAAAAGAAAAGGTAAACAGAATTTTATGCTTATCACTTACTTATGATACCAAAACAAATAGATTTATAAATATTGCATCAAAACTTTATTGAGAATTTTCAACATGTACTCTGTCTGTATCCTTGCAAATTTCGAAACCATCCTTAACGTTTCGAAACACATTTTGAAGCATTTCAGGATTTAAATCCTTTACTATTAATTGAATGCGTTCTTTAAGATTGTCTAAGGTATTGCTCCATCCTGGGCATAGAAGGAGAGAAAATGATTACAGCGAAATTGACGAAATGCTGTCGTGGACAGATAAGCGGGATCCAACAGGAAATTATAAAATTTATAAAATCATAAACAAAATATATATAAAAAAACTTATACACGGTGGCTGTAAAGTAAGAAGCTTGTTTCAATGTTCTCGAGGTATGTAATAATTAGTGTTAAAATGTAGAGTTTGTTTTCGCTAAGGGTGTTCTGTTTGTGATAAATGTACTTCAGCATACTTTCTTTCTTATGCAACGGTTTCGTATTTTATGTGTTTCATTAAAATGTTTGATATACGTTTATCATATTTTGCAACTTTATATTTATGTATCATGCACCAAAAACAAGTTTGCTTTCTTTGTTTTAAAAATTAGTTGTATGTGTCATCAAATTATCAATTATATTTTGATTCAATTAGCAATTATATTAAATTTGACAAAAGGATATCTAATAATTAATGAAATGATAAATTACATTTCTATATAATGAATAATTAACAAATGAATAAAGAATATTAATATATATATGGTAAAAAGAATAAAGTCAACAACATCATTAGGATAACAACGACAAAAATAATAGTAATAAGAATTTCACACTTTGGTAAAAGGTCAACAGTATCGATGAAGGAGTGAAGTCGATCATATTGAATCAGATATTCAACTCATAACCTATATCATCGACCCCGCGATGAGGAAAATCAAAGTCAACCACGGTGGAATTTGAACTCATAACGAAAAGAACCAGACGAAAAGAAAAGCCAACTATAAGTTTTCTTTTTTTCTTTTGCTACCGTTTCTCTCCGCGTATCACCTTAATTTTAATAATAATGGTCGGCAGTGCATTTCCTCTTTACGGGGTCGATAAAATAAGCACCCTTTGATTACTATATTCAATGCAATCGAATAGAACCCTCTTCGAACTTGCTCCCTTATGCCAAAATTTGGAACCTTTATTATCATTATTATTATTATTATTATTATTATTATTATTATTATTATTATTATTATTCAGGCGGTGAGCTGGCAGAATCTGTTTATAACAGAGACTCCAGCTAAGAAGATCTGAAGAAGGAATTTTAATTTCGAAATATCATCGGACTATAGATAACCAAATTACAACAGGTATATAGTCTATTTTTTGTTCTATAGTGCATTGTTATACCATTCTAAACTTTTTATTCTTTACAAACAATACACAATGCTTCAAGCGAACTACAATACTCTCCTAATAATAATAATAATAATAATAATAATAATAATAATAATAATAATAATAATAATAATAATAATGTTAAACAAAAAAATAAACGTACGGCTGAAATACTGGTGTTGGTATAAACGAAATATTGTTTGACTTGTGGTTGAATTACAAATACTTGCAAGGAAAATTCTTTTCTACTCCAAGCACAAGGCCCGAAATTTTGGGGGAGGGGGCCAGTCGATTAGATCGACCTCAGTACGCAACTGGTACTTAATTTATCGACCCCGATAAGATGAAAGGCAAAGTCGACCTCGGCTGAATTTGAACTCAGAACGTAAAGATAGACGAAATACCGCTAAGCATTTCGGCCGGCGTGCTAACGCTACTGGCAGCACGCCGCCTTATTTGCAAAGAAAATTGCGTTAGAGCGGAATTCACATGGTATATGAGGATTGCGTTGTACCGAATAATTAGTTATAACCAGATTACCAGATATTTGGAGTATTAGTTTGCTATTGTTCCGTTTCTCAAAATGATACTAAAAAGAATTAAAAACGAATCTAAAGATCAGCATTTTATCATTTTTTCGATATCTCCATCATAGAATACAAAAGAAAAAAAGTAGAAATATGTTCACATATAAAATAGTCTTCCGCATTTCATAGTTAATTCATTGCGCATAAGAGATATTATCACTGGATGGATATCGAGGTACATTTGATTTTCGCAATGTCTTTCCATAAGATATCATACAAAGATTACTAATTTAATCTAATTCTATTTGTGTTGCGTATATACGGACTTTTGTTCAGTCGGGCGGCTAATTGTAACATCAGTGATCTATCAATCACTGTTTGGTTATATATATAGCAACAGCGGTGGAGTTCATCTTAGCATGGGGTCGGCAGTGATTACATGACATTGAAATACGCCAACGAAGCACAAATGCACATCGAGTATTCTCACTGGCTTTTAGTCCAGTAGCTATGTATATATGTGTTCCTAAACTCATAATATTCATGCGAGATATCATCTAGATTACCATTTTCGCAATGTATTTTCATTACGTATGATACACAACGGGTTATTTTAATTTACTACTCTTTCTGCTACATATAATGGATGCCCATATGCTCTTCTATATTTTATCATCCATTTTGTTTCATAAACTTTCCGGCAAAAAATGACAACAAACCTTAAATCTTAAGGCCTGGCGATCTCCTATCTTCTTCATTATATGTGTATATGTATATAAACATATGTACATTATGGACGTATATGTTCATTATATATGTATATATATATATATATATATATATATATATATATATATATATATATATATATATATGCACACACACACGCGTATATATATTTGCATGTGTGTATAAATATATATGTAGGTGTGTGTATGCGCGTATGCACGTATATCTTTCATTTATATGCGTTGTGATATATTGCATTTTCCCCAAGTTTATTCCATTGTTTACGTATATTTTGATTCAGGCGAAAACGCTGGGATATTAAAAAGTCAAAAGCAGTTTAATAAGAAACAGTAGCACATGGTAATGACATTTTTATTCATGGAGTGAGGTAAAAGAAAAATCTCTAAATGGGATATATCAACAACAGCCTTCTTCCGATATAAATCAGTAATTTGGGTTGGACTGATTTGACATTTTCACTTAAGAGAATGTTTTCAATTCCAGTTACATATTGAAACACGTTATCTGATACTTAAGTCTATGAAGAAAGGAATTGTCATATATTTTCTATACTAGCATTTGGTTCTGACATATTTATTTTTGCTGAGATAAAACACCCAGGCCAATGACATTTTTCATCCTCACTCCTTTCTGATTAGTTTAACACGTTCAGCTATATCACGTTCATTTTGCACATGAGATATAAGCAATCACCCGCTCTAATATAAGTCTCAATCATCCACAGTGATAAACGACACACAACTTAGATTCTATGTAAAACCTCTATAGCTGAAACCACTTTCCACCACCTACTGAATTTTTTCATCATATTGGTTTTCTTTAAAAACTTACTTGCTATCACTAAAAATTGTACCTCAAAACGAAAAAGCCTGTGCTTTGCGAACATTTTACGATCGTTTCAGTTGTCATTGCCCAGAACACTGCTATTTTGAACTGTTGGAAATTCTCCACCACATTTTATATCAAAGCAGTATTCTCAAAATCTTGTGAAGCCTTCAATGTCCAGGCAGTGAAGTTTGTAAGATATCGTGCAGGCATTGTGGAATGGACGCAGTAGGACTTGATGAGCTCTGTTCGAAGAACAAGAAGGGTAATGATAATGAACAGGTGTTTTCATACACATAGTAATGAAACTAAACTGTCCTCACCCCTATTGGTGTGGAGGAATGCGTAAGATACCAAATGATTGCTTGGATTTGCTAATTCTTGTATTTATTTTAGGAATGCAATCTCCAACCATTGTTAGTTTGGTGCTTTGATAGATAAATACGTCAACATTTGCGATTGTTCGGTCGTTAAAGTCACATACTCAGCATCTGTTATATGTTTATAAAGAGTGTACTACTTCTCGTTGATTTTGAGACCTATGATGTTGCCTATTTGACTGTTTCAGATTTGTTTTGTAACTCTTGAGGCGTGTATGAGAACAAACAAATGTCGTCTGCATAATATAAATCTTCTAGTTGAATTGTGTTCCATTCTATACCTCGTTTATATTCTTCTGTCGTTCTTTGTATCAACCAATTCAGTGCCAATGAAAATAAGATTTACATATATATATATATATATATATATATATATATATATATATATATATATATATATATATATATATATAAGAAAATGAGATAACAAAGGAATAGACGGTTATCTTATGAATTTCATTAGCATATATAAAGACGGTTTTCTTTAAATGAAATTGGCAATTTTGAAAATCTTTTGAAGCACAGAAAGATGTGACAAGTTTTAACATTGTGTATGTAAGCGCTTCCGTGGTTCAGTTTTTCAAACAGACATGTTAGAGCGAAATCCTTATACAAGAAGTTATTTCTTTTTATTTTTTTAGTAGCTCTGTTGATTATTTCATGCTCAATTTTGGATTTAAGAAGTTTTGAAGTTTCCATTTGCGCAAAAGAGTAGATTTTCATTACTTGGAATATTTCTGAGAGATAAACCCTTTTTTAGTTGGACATACATTCGCACCCATTTAATTAAGTTTAATTAAGTTTGGCGGATGTAATTATCATTATATTAAGGGTATTTAATGCAGCAGAAGAAACGTTTTCCTTTGCAGTTCAGGTTTACATTAATATTCAGTTCCTACCCATTCTTTTTGGTTTTCCCCTTATCAATTA
>NC_142950.1:30061004-30068504 GCF_046866305.1 Octopus bimaculoides | reverse complement strand
ATGGATATAACGATTATATGTGTGTTTCCCTTTTTAAAGCTGGTAGAAATTTGTCGCAATGTCGAAAATATATTTATCCATGATAAGCAAGCGTTTTTGTTTTATAAATCAGATATTTGTAGAGCTAGGTGTAAATGGAAATGATCTATGTCAATACGAACAAGATCTTCTGAAGGTATAGCAACTGATTTCTTTGTCGGTGTTACATTTAGAGTAAGGACCAAGTACAAACATACATACATACATACATACATGCATACATACATACAGTAGATTCATTATAGCGGTTCTAGTTTTTTTGTCCTTGTGAATATTTGACCCCACGTTGGAAATATGCTATATTCTAACCGGTGGTATTCCAGAAGGTTACGGAAAATATTTTCACTTACGTGAATATATCAGAGCAGTATCCAAGATCTGAAGACATATGCGTATATTATTCACTTTTAAACTGAAAATAAATTTCTCATTATTGTTTAATTTGTTTTACGACACGTGAAAAACAAATAAATAATGACATAGCAAATTTGTTTTGTATTTGATCGAAGTTCTACAATTACAATGACACATGCATCTGCAGTTTTTAGATTTCTTGAGTTTAATAATAATTTCAGAATATAAAATGAAAATATAAAAGAGGAGATAAATCAGTGACCATTTGAAACATATTAATTGTAGTATGACAACAGTTATTATTATAATCTTTGTTTGTTTCCTTTTTGTTTTTTGAAAGAATCTAAATAAAATTGTTATATACAAATTTATATACATTCGGAACTGTTTGGCAGTCATCAATCTGTTTATTCTAGTATTTTAGCGACAGTAGTAAGCACGAATGTAAACGTATGAGTAAGGATGTTAAGTTCCGAATGTTTTCGCATCAACATGGTGTAATCGCAGCAATGATTATACACTCAGTCTCTGAGTGAGGGTTCACCTATATTTGGTTTTCAACGGGCGAAAGCTTATAGGTTATTAGCAGGGCATACTACTGGTAGCAACATCAGACACGTCATTCTTGTATTAAAGGATACTGAAAGTTTTTGTTATATATGAAATCATGCGAGAATGCAGTTACGAGTTCCTGATAAGTAATGCAGTGATCGGTTGAAGATGCTTTATGTGATGTTTGTGAAGTCATTATTATGGTCTTGGTGTATCGAGATAAAGCAAAATCGTACGGTGCGGATATAAGGGATAAGGAATATAAATATCGTGTATAACCTTCCTTTAAGATCATTTGCTTTTACGTTTCTATAGTCTCTTGGGATTACACTGGACGGTGTGAGGCTGAATTGTTCAGAGGCAGGATCCAATGTGCAGTTAGTACGATTTCAGTAGTTACAGGCTGCAGTAGAGAACGAAAGTCAGCGGGTAATGTTTGTATATTTTGTTGTGTTTAACATTGGATGCAATAGTATTTAAGAATGAATGATAACCGTAACGTTATGAGTTAAATATTGAATGAAAGATTAAACCAGAATTACTTTTCTCTTTCTAAAACTCTTTTGGTCTGGAGGTGTTTGAGGGGATCGTCCACTTGCTATAAATTATTGTTAAAGCCATCCATCGTGTTTTGGCTAATGAGATCTGACCTTGGTGGGAATCTGTCTTACTTTCTGTCCGCCTAAAGACTGTGAGGATTTTTTCTATTTATAGATGAGGTCTGGTGTTGTTGAAGCGTGCGCCTATATATATTTACACACACACACACACACACACACACACACACACACACACACACACACACACACACACACACACATACACACACATGTATATATATATATATATATATATATATATATATATATATATATATATATATATATATATATATATATATAATTATATACACGAGTGTGGGAGTGAACACGGAACCATATGGTTGTAAGCGAAATTCCTAACCACACAGCCATGGCCTTATATTCTTTATCTACAAACAATATATGTTCATTGCTGGAAAGGCTTCAATCATAGATCTTCAAGTTCATGTTGCGTAACAACAACAACAACGCTACCAACAAAGGACATCTGACAATCAAGAGCCGCGACTTGGACAAAACTAGCAAAGTTCTCAAATATATCTTACTAGCCTGGTGTTTGTGGTGTTGGTGGAGGTGATGTGTAAATGACGTAGTTTTGATTTACTTTGTTCGGTCTAATATTACTGTTCCAACTAGGAAATAGAGAACGGCTATATATTTATAGCCAAGAGATATATTTTCAGATCATTGAATTAACTTACAGATCGCTGCAAAGAGACGGAAACATTTTGATAGAAATAGTGGACCGTAAATATACGCAGAAAATGATTTTGCTATTTAAGTCGGCATTGCTTCAGCTTAATAAAATCGTTACGATGCGTATATATATATATATATATATATATATATATATATATATATATATATATATATATATATATATATATACATATATATATATATATACGACTGGCTTCTTTCAGTTTCCGTCTACCAAATTTCATTCACAAGACTTGGTCGACCCGAGGTTGTAGTAGAAGACACTTCCCCAAGCTGTCACGCAGTGGGACTGAATCCGGAACCAGGTGGTTGGGAAGCAGGCTTCCTACCAGACAGCCACGCCTGCGCCTATAAATACTTCTGAAATGATAGATAGGGAAAGTGGAATATACGAGAAACTTCATTGCTCGCAGCGATCATGTCGATCCATCTGTCATCGATCCCTCGAGGGTTGGGGTACTGTACGACTGGTAGTGGCGAATCCCTCGATGCAGAAGAGTCTCATCAGACGATTTCTGTATGTGAATGAGCTTTTCAAAAACTGGACACGCTGAGATTGCATTGTTTACTTAGTTTGTGCTTTGTGTTGGCTTCTAGAAATCAATAGTATTTTGTAATCGTCGGAGGTTAGAGGTTTTTCTTTTGCTGCTAACGTCAAGTTTTCTCCTTGATTATCACTTATTGTTTTGAAGCCATAGACGGTTGTCAGGCTATCAGGTCTAGCAAAGAATTGCCACTGAATGTCTTCGTGTCCATTTATTTTACTTTATTTATGACATAGCGTTATCATTTACGTTCCTTCTTTTCGTGTTTGTATATCTAAGGTTAATTGATTTCAGTTTCAAATTTATTGTTTGATTATGTACATGGTAAAGTCATCATGCTGGTAAAATCATCGGCGCGCCGGCTGAAAGCTAAAATAATTAGCGACATGTTTTCCAGATGTTCACAAACTAATATCAAATTACTGTGAGGTTGATTTCGCCTTTCATCTTTTTGGCCCGATAAAGTATCAGTCAAATACCAGTGTCAAAGTAATCAAATCATTACTTTTCCTAAAGCTACTGGCCTTGTGCTAAAAGTTCAAATCATTATATACAGGAAAATATTATTCTTGTTTCCTTCATATTTCCTTATAATCATTTCTACTCTAGTCACAAGACCTGACATTTTGGGGAGGAGACCAGTCACTTAAATCGACTCCAGTACGCAACCGCTACTTAATTTATCGACCCCCGAAAGGATGAAAGGCAAAGTCGACCTCGGCAGAATTTGACTGAGAACGTAAAGACAAACGAAATACCGCTAAGCATTTCGCCCGGTGTGCTAACGTTTCTTATTTCTTTATTGCCCACAAGGGGCTAAACATAAAGGGGACAATTAAGGACATTAAGTCGATTACATCGACCCCAGTGCGTAACTGGTACTAATTTATCGACATCGAAAGGACGAAAGGCAAAGTTAACCTCGGCGAAATTTGAACTCAGAACGTAAAGACACACGAAATACCCGTAAGCATTTAGCCCAGCGTGCTAACGTTTGTTATTTCTTTATTGTCCACAAGGGGCTAAACATAGAGGGGAAAAACAAAGACATTAAGTCGATTACATGGAACCCAGTGCGTAACTGGTACTTAATTTATCGACCCCGAAAGGATGAAAGGCAAAGTCGACTTCGGCGGAACTTGAACTCAGAACGTAACGGCAGACGAAATACCGCTAAGCATTTCGCCCCGCGTGCATAACGTTTTTGCCAGCTGGCCGCCATATTTCCTTACAATGATCATTCTCCGTTTGCTTGCTTGTAACTAGTCTCCATGGTCCCCTCCGACTTGTTACTTTCTCGCATTTGTCTTTTAGCATTAGACACTTTTCACCTGCTGTGCTGAGTAGGTGGATTTTATAAAAATCATCTTTGAAATGATGACTTCGTGTACTTTATGTAGGTTTCTAGAACATTCTTCTGTCTAATTTCCTCAGTTTACTAACCATTAATGCTATTGACTCAATGTTTCAAAAGAGGAAATTTAACTCTATTTCGTGATATCGAAGATTTGAATTCAGTTTTTAATATCTATTATCACATTATTAAGTAATCCTTATCAGTTTTGTCTTCATTCTTGACCCATAATCTTATCAATGCCACCTGCTTCTTATTATCACCACGGAGTTTTGTAACTTAAGCTTTCTAATTTGTGGTATATAGGGGTGAGAAAAAAAGTAACACGGTTGCTTCCATATGAGAAATATTTCAATTTCGGAATCTTTTTTTTTTTTTTTGAATCGCTTTCATCTTTTACTTATTTCAGTTACTTTTGGCTGCAGCCATGCTGGGGCACCGCTTTCACGAGTATATGTCGACCCCAGGACTTATTTTTAAAGCCTGGTACTTATTCCATCTATCATTTTTACCGAGCCGCTAGGTTACGTGGACGTAAACACACTGACACCGGTTATCGATCGGTGGGGGGGGGACATATACAGAAAAAAAGACAGGCACACACTGTTACAGACACACACACAGACATGCACGCACACTCACAACCACCTACCCGCCCACCAACACACACACACACACACACACACACACACACACACACACACACACACACACACATATATATATATATATATATATATATATATATATATAGGTCAGGCTTCTTTCAGTCTCTGTCTATCAAATCCATTCACCAGACTATTATAGAAGACTTATTGCCCAAGATGCCACGCAGAGGAACTGAACCAGAGACGATGTGGTTCAGAAGAAACTTCTAACAGCACAGCTACGTCTGCACATATAATTATTATATAATAAAAAGAATGATAATACAGAACGTAAAATCATAGTATTCTTTTAAAATTAGAATTAGAGAAATTAAAGGATCGTTCCACTCTTTTTAAGGAACTGTTGTCATACCCTTGTCCCATATATGTGTGTGTGTGGGGGATGTGTGTATGCATGTATGTATGTGTGGGTGTATAGTATATCTATTTCTAGTTTCATTTTGTCACTTTTAATCTGTCTCTTCTTAGCAAATGTTTTGTTTTTTTTCAAATGCCTCAGCCTCCACACATTTATACACCAGCACCGAATTTATGAGCAGACTATTATAAATTTTCAACGTGAATGATGCAGACTGAAAGTATTTTATTGCTATTCATATATTGCGTAAATGGATAATGCAGTGTCTGTAACATCTATAAACATTGCAGGTGTTAGTAATACTGGAGAATGTTTAATGGAGCCACATTTAAAAGAAGAGTTACAGACGCTTTTCAAAAGATTTCTTCTCTTCGGAATATAAGAATGGTTTCTGCCCTCATCTTTTTGATTACAGATATTATCACTTTCCACAAGACGTAACTAATGTGCTTTTTTTATGTGGGCGTCTGGTAAAATACTTTACTGTCCTAGTTGTCTCTCTATACCTTCTGAGTTCTCATCTTACCATGATTAGTTTAGTCTCCTATAAATTTAGGATCCCTCTCCTCCGCTATCGATAAAATGATGAGCCCCGTAAGAACTAAATTTGATAGCACCAACTAAGTACCATGTAACAAAACTATTGAACGTGTGTCTAAATTACAAACAATCATATTAAGTTACGTTTTGTGAAGTCTTCCAGTTTCCATGAGCGCGATGTCTTGCAAATAGTTTTCGCTCTGGCGTTACGGAACTTCTATTTTGTCTTTCCTCTGTCTATTATAAGATCGCGACTCCTAATTTTCTTTAGTTGCATACATCATTTTACAGTACATTTCCTACTTTTTGGGGAATGTGGTAATTGCCCCCATCTCATGTTGATTTTGAACGAAATATATTTTTTATGTTGTTTGTAAGAATGTTGTTGTGTCTGTGTTTTCCACGGTCACGTGCACATCTGTGAATTGTCACCATCACCAATATTGTTTAACCATCCAACAGCTAATTGTTAATTCTCTGGCTTATCTGTTCATTGAATGCAACTGTAATATACCCACGAGTACTGCTACATGTTTCAACCCAAAATTGTCAATCTTTTCAATACCATAGACTGGCAATTATGTATGTATTGGTGTGCTACGTGCAAGCTATGGCTGCCATACTCGTTACGCCACCGCTGAATAATTTGGTTTTATATGCTCTCCGAATATACTTGAACTCTTATTGATGCCAGTGTGCTCTCCAGTTTATATATTTCCTTATTTGATTATATTTCAACGTTCCAGTAAATTCTTTGCGGTGTTTATTCAAATAACTTATTTCCTCGTAACATTCACGTTTTTTTTTTTAAACAACTTTACCTCCATGGCATCTCTGATGAGATAGTACTTAAGTTTTTCTTCTGTTGTTTCACATTGTCTTCCTTTCAAAGATGTTTTATCGTTTTAAGTTTTTTGTATGTTCTATTCCTCTTCATATTCGCTTTTTGTTTTCATTTAGGTCTTGCTCTTTTTCCCTCAATCCTATGGAGAATATTTTCTTCCTATTCTTAGAGATGGTGGAGCTAACATGGCTAATCGTTAGAATTAAAAGCAGTTTCCTTCGATAATACTACTGTATCAGAATAGATTTCGACTGTTCAATCTGTTAATGTTGTTTCCACGGATACACTTAGTTGCTTAGTTGCCGGGCTCTGTTACGTTTACTTATTTCGTATAGCTACTTTTACGTGTGTAAATTCAACATATGTTTAAGCTGATCCATATAATATTGTTTTCTCTTATTATTCTTTTTCCTGAAAGGCTTTCTATATGGATAACGCTATATGTTTATCCTTTTCTTTTCCTGGTAAGTGTATGTTCGAAAATATTCTTTCTTTGTACGCATTTCCTGGGGAATTTTATGGTCTTCATCAAAATTTGATGCGATGCCTTGGTGTCCTGTGCGGTCAGTTGAGTAGTATCTTCACTCTGATTTAATGACTCGATTTTATTACTCATGTGAAGTCATATAATTATATACTTGTGTATAAGGAGAATTGTTGCCGCGTTTTCATTGTTTTGCAACATATATTTTTTTTGTCTGTTGTTTTCTTTACTTTTAGTGTGTATTCTGTCTATAGATTGCGTTGTTCAATATTCTCTGGATCTCGTATTATTCACTATAAATTTCCGCACATTTGCAAGTGCAGCGGTACTGACAATTTTTGGCACATTTACATTCATATATCGCTTGTTTTTTTGGGGGAAAGAAATCGTGGGTTTTGGATAAAATGACAAGCATAACAAAAACATCAGTACTTACAAGT
>NC_142950.1:29956004-30056004 GCF_046866305.1 Octopus bimaculoides | reverse complement strand
TAAATTAAGTACCAGTTGCGCACTGGAATCGTTCTAATTGACTGCCCCCTCCCACACAATTTCAGTCCTTGTTCTATAGTAGCAAGGTCTATTATTATTATTATTGTAATCATTATTATTATATTAATTTATTTTGGTATAAACTATCAATTTATTGAACTTCTTAGTTAATAGCTTTAGAACATGCATGCCTCTACATTGAAATCATCTATAGTTTACATATTTACCATTTTATATCCCTTGATACCCATGATAGTTTAAATCTAAATTGATTGATATAGTTTGCTCTAAACTAACAGCGCGGAATAAAGACGTCACTAAAGTTCATTTATATTATAATTCAGTTCAGACTTCATCTGTATATCTTCCTTTTATCCTCTTGCTGTAGAGGATTGTAATTATAATTTAGAAGCATCAAACAAATAGAAATGTGGACAAAACATAATGTGTATATGTACGCAATGCATATTTCATTATACATCCTTAGAGTAGATATCAGTTCAGTCAAGTTGGATACCGTATTAAATTATATTGCACTAGGATTTTGCACTGTTGAACTCCGCGAAAAACTTTGAGTGCAAATACATCCGAGCTGTATTTAAAATATTTTAATGACTAATTTATACCTGATGCACTGTACTGTAGGTTAGATACTTCGAAGAAATATTTTCAAATTCATCTTTTGAGAAAGCCAAGTATTTAAAAGATAAGGAATAAGTCGGTTACATTGACCCATTGCTCAACTCTTACTTATTTTATAGAACCTACATAGATGCAAGGCAAAGTTGACTTCGGTGAGATTTGAACGCAGAACGTAAAGACGGACTTACTCCGACATGTTAACGATTCTGCCAGCACACACACTCACTTGTTAACTTAACATTAACACGTAGTATACAACACACTTTTGTATCGGGCTGATGTAACTTAGTTCAATTATGGAAATTTCTACTTATCTTCCACTTGAGAAAGTTTCTGTTTGTGTCTTGTATACATCAATCTAGCATACACGCTGCAAAAGTGTCTGGCTTATATATATCATATTTACTTTAGTCTGTTTGCCTTCAGTTATTACACTGTATATTATTCCAATAACAAATGAATATACGTATATATATATATATATATATATATATATATATATATATATAATCAAACAAGTTGAACACTGTTGCAAATGAATGATTGAATGAAGAAACGAATGTGGTCTTGGCTGAGAAATGTGAACACTGAGAAGGTTAAATGAGAATGAAATTAAGTACTATAATCAAGATGTGCAGAGAAATTTCCTTAATGTCTGGAGTAAATTTCAGTTTCGTCTTTCATTTGGGTGAGTAAAATATCTGTAGTTCATGCAAGCCAGACACCGGGGATAGAAAATGTGCTTGACTATACAAACATATTGAATCTCTCTCTCTCTTTTTCTGTCTTTCTCGCTGTTTTTATACATGCATGCATACATGCATATGTGTGTGTATATATGTATGTTGATTTAATACAATGGCTCTTATTCAGTATATTAAATTTGAAATACGCATATATACGCTCGTACATATATGTGTGCGTGTATCTATCTATCTATCTATCTATCTATCTATCTATCTATCTATCTATCTATCTATCTATCTATCTATATATATATATATATATATATATATATATATATATATATATATAGAGAGAGAGAGAGAGAGAGAGAGAGAGAGAGAGAGAGAGAGAGATGTATGTATATGTGTATATGTAGAGAAATAGAGAAGGAAAAAGACAGAGTCAAAGGAAGTAATGTGGAAGAGATAATGCAGACTCCTTTTTCAGTTGTATTCAACTGAATCATGCAAAAATATATAATTAAACACCGATTTCATTTATCACTATTTAGTGATTCAATATCTCTCTCCCTTTCTCTCTCTCTCTCTATCTATCTATCTATCTATCTATCTATCTATCTATCTATCTATCTATCTATCTATCTATCTATCTATCTATCTATCTATCTGTCTGTCTGTCTGTCTATATATATATATATATATATATATATATATATATATATCAAGTAGTTTGAGTGAAACTTAAAAGGTGACTCGGTGAAGTCCTCCTTTTATATGCAGACTTCCTGGAAAGCAAACGTGTGACATTAACAGGAATACTTACCTTCATATACGTACTGGAATTGAGGTCGAGGTGGTTCTAACGGTCACGAAATGGTTAGCATTTCTAAATATGTAATAGATTATCACAATGATTGTGACGTATCAAATATGTGGTGGCAACAAGTGGTTCCAATGCAATTCAAAATGTACAAATATTATTCATGAGTCAATAAACATATTTAGGCATCGATTAAGGCAGATACTGAACAGTTAACCTGCATCAATAGCTTGTACTTAATGAAATCATACTCCCGAAAAAATTTACTCAATCAAATCTCTCTCTCTCTTCCTCTTTCTCTCTCTCTCTCTCTCTCTCTCTCTCTTCCTCTTTTTCTCTCTCTCTCTCTCTCTTCCTCTTTCTCTCTCTCTCTCTCTCTCTCTCTTCCACTTTCTCTCTCTCTCTCTTCCACTTTCTCTCTCTCTCACTGCATAAATAACTACATACATATATATGTATACATCAAGGTATAATAATTTCATTCTCTTATTTCTTTCTCTCTCTCTCTCTCTGTATATATATATATATATATATATATATATATATATATATATATATATATATATATATATATATATATATATATATATATATATATACATATATATATACATATATATCAACGTACACTAACTCTCTCGGTATATATATATATATATATATATATATATATATATATATATATATATATATATATATATATATATATATATATATATATATATATATATATATATATATATATATATATATATATATATATATATATATATATATATATATATATATATATATATATATATATATATATATATATATATATATATATATATATATATATATATATATATATATATATATATATATATATAAATATATATATATATATATATATATATATATATATATATATATATATATATATATATATATATATATATATATATATATATATATATATATATACATATATATCAACGTACACTTATTATCTTGGTTTATATATATATATATATATATATATATATATATATATATGTAATCATAAATATATAGGGATTGACAGTAACCTGCTTCTCCAACATACTGAGAATTCAGAAATAGCAGTCAAAGAACTACTGATTTCAAAACTACAAATTATTACTCCAGATTGAGCTACCCGGCAAAATTGTTAATTATTAATTTTATTACTAATTGACGATTCCCTGCCCTGCATATCTATATATATATATATATATATATATATATATATATATATATATATATATATATATATATACGCACACACAGTGATGCCTCGAAATACGGGATTAATTTGCTCCAACCTCCGAAGTAAGGGATTAACGACCGAGATCGTAGTGCTATTCACTCGCTCGATATACAAATCAATTTTCCCCATTGTAATTAACTAAAATATAATTAATCCGTTCCCACCACACGAAACCGGTCATAAATAATTTTTTTATTGGTTTCTAAACAGAACTGTAGTAGTGACAAGTAAAATGATTATTAGAAAAAAGAGAATGCAAAAGAAATATGCAAACTGGTTTTATTAAACGAATTACCTTAAAGATGGGACGAGCTAAGTGCTCGGGCTGCTCATTTTGGCTCGTACTTCAAGACACAAATACGCATGAGCTTCGGCTTGTACAGCAAATTACTCGTACAATGGTGTACTCGTACTGTGAGGCACTACTGTATATATATATATATATATATATATATATATATATATATATTAGCACCAAACGCTGCTCAGTACCCACACACACTCTTCAACAGCGTGACCATACACACCACTATACGAGCACAACTACAAGCTGTTCAACTCAGTACACATGCCACACACTATCGTGGCGTGCATACTCTCACACCCGCACACACTCATATGCACACGCATTCACACTCACCTTCCCATTTCACGCACACTAGCACCCCACCTAACAAACCCCTATCTGGCCCCACGCCCATCTCATCTCACACCTCTAGGCATTACTCAACATCACACAGTTTTCACTCCAAAATGCACAAAACACCAAAACACAAATAACACACACACACACAGACACACACACAAACACACACACACACACACATACACACGCACATACGCATACACGTGTGCACACACCACCTGAACAAGCACGCATCACCTGCTAAACACAAGCGTGTGCACACGCACACGGAAACACAGATACACACACAGGTCAGCCTCCCACATGTGTGTATTTGTGTGTGTGTATGCGTACACAGAAGAATAGGCTTATATACTCATATACTCGAACACAGGCAGAAAACCTCTGTTCACGCAGACTCAACATTTTACATGCGTATATAAGAAGCGTAGGCTGAGGGTACTTGTCAATGCTTCTTATAATAAAAAAGAAAACTCGGTACAATTGTAGAGAAACTTTATTGTGGGTAATGGAAGGTTCAAATCTCAGTGTGACTAGTAGTTTCATCCCGGGCAGGAATCTTCAGACTGGGAAAATTTAACAAATGGGTGTGTTACTTATAAGAAATTGTGTATGCTATCTGTATGTGCTGTAATAACTCATGTGGTTTGTCTTCATGTGGTTGTATGTAGATGCACGTTGATGGGTTGGAAGAGTAAATGTGCTTCGAGATTAGTAATAAGGAAGGATGAGAAAATAAATTCAGAAATACTTAGATAATTCGTTTGTGGGATGTTAATAACTGTGGCTTATATTGGGAAAATTGTTTTGTTTCCAACACTACACATTTGATAGTCTTTTTTTAATGAAAATAAGTTGAGGAAAGTAGAATGGGCTGTTTGGTACTGAATATTTGAAATACAATGGTGTTCGATTTAGAAGATAGGTCTGGTTAATTGCAATGAGAAAACAAGAATGACAGGGCGGTACATAGAGAAACGCATACAGAGACATTTACAAACATATTCACAGACTCTAACACACATATGTGTATTTATTTATGAATAGTGTGTTATAACACGTCTGGGGGTCTTAACACAATCATCGGACATTGCCCACATGGCATAACGAACACAAAAACGGAACGAGAGAAAAAGCGAGAAGTATGTATATATATATATATATATATAAATATATAAAAGGTGGAACAACGAAAATCATATGAGAAAGAGACAACAGAGGAAATTAGATTAAGAGCTATTATCCTTAGAACGTAAATTATAAGGCTGAAAATATAGTGGATTAGAGTCTATGGTACATTTTATTCAATCGGGTGAGAGAGGTACTTTCCAGTTCGTCAACAGGAACTTTGCCATATGCTTACAACAGCTGAAAATTTAAGATCTAGAGTTCAGCGGTGAGTTAGAGTTCTTAGAGCTGAAAAGGATCTGAGTTCTTTCAACTACGGGTAGTTTTTATTTCTTTAGATCCGTTAGTATATGGTGTGGACTTTTCGACTATTTTCCACTTTCCAGTATGTGGTGTGGCGTTCAGTTTCAATCCCCATACGTGGCTAGGCAACTTACTAGTTTTACTTTTATCCCTTTGTCGGAAAGACGATGTGTGATTGGCATAGTTATTGTTTTTTAATTCTTCACAAAATCCGATATAGCTCTTTTTTATCGGTTGTGTTATTAGCTATCGTTGTGGTAACTGCTGCCTTATATATGAAAGATTTAAACATACATCGCTGGTTGAGTGGACAGGCTCCTAGGTCTTTACAGTTAAAACTGGGAGTCGGCTCTTGGTGTCTGTGTCGTGTAATGCTAATCTTCATATTGGTGCAGGCTGTTAAATATTTTCTGTACCTTTAATTTTCTGGAAAAGGTTAGACTAGGAGAAACATGAATCTTTTACCAATGTTAGTTTTTACGTTAAGGGAAAATGGAGGGTGAACAAAATTATTTTCCTAGATCTAGTTTTAAGTCTATTATTATAATTCCGATTAATATTAGAGGGGTTATATATTGACTAGGGCATTGTTGTAGTAGGGGACTGCCTTCTAGAAAATATCTTCAGTGAAAGGGAAGTCAGAAACTCTGTTACTAATGATAGCTACAATGTGTTTAAATACTACAAGACGGCACCTGCTTACGTATGCAGGAAACGTTTCCGTTAGGCTTATAATAATGCTTAATTGACTGAAAGACTGAAGCTGTTTCCTAAAGTTATCAAGAGTGTGACAATCTCACCTATGAGAATTACTGAAACCATTGTCACGGTTTGGACGAACGTCGTGAGATGGATACTTTGGATCTCAATGTGTTTAATAGAAACAGACCTACAAAGTCGAAGACGTTACTACTGAATTCTAGATCCGAAATATTCAGCGGTTGCAGGCATATGGTTAAGTCTTATTGACAAATTGAAAAGTGCCTCTCTCACCCGATTGAATAACTGTACCATAGGCTCTAAGCTACTATCTTTTCAGGTCTGACGGGAAAACTCTAAATCTTTCTCATTTTCTTGTTTTTCACCCTTGCACTTGTTATATATATTTCCTTCTCGCCTTTTCTGGCATTTACTCTTGTCCTAGGCATTTACTCTTGTCCTATTTGTTGTTCGTTATGCCATGTGGGTAGTGTTCGACGATTGTGCTAGGACCCCATACGTGTTATAAAATAATCTTTGGCCGTTTTTCAACACATGAAACTAAACATAGCACATGAAAACATTGAGTTTATTAAATAAAATTTATGTCTTCGTTTACTGATCTTACCATCAGAGAACAATAAACTAAACACACATATATATGTGTAAGATACAATATATGGATTCAAGGAATACGGTAGTACTCGTAAAATGCTCTACCAAACATAAAGATTATATAGTTTGATAAAATGGAAAACGATCTTCATGCAGACATGTTCGTAATTTATTTTATTTTGAATATAATATAAATTGCTTACGTTTTTAAGTTACGAGACAATTTGTCCTGATTTTAGAATTTAATGATAGTTACATAAAACTATTTCTCTGTAATTTATGTATTTTATACATATATAGATGTATGTATGAATGTATGTATGTATGTATGTATGTATGTATGTATGTATGTAATTATGTATCTACATACATGGACACAGGGTCAGAGGTAAGTAAAAACATGGACATAAAGACAAAGATACACGGGTACACGTGTATGGACAAACCAACAAAGACGCTGACAGATGTATTAGCGCATACGCCGGGTACACAGACTCGTTCAACTGGTACGGACAATGGAGGCTGTAGAGGAAGTGATTTGTAGGTATGGAGAAGTGCACAGACTTACAAATGAATATATATGGGATTAAATTTGGCTGATGTTTTGTCGGGTTATTACATGGGTATTGTAATTAGTGAATATGTGCAATGTCTTTGGGCTTTGCGGATTGCGTTAAATAGTGTTCATAACAGATTTATTGGTAGTTAGATGAATTTTATGGGTGGCTTAAAAAGTAAGTGGTATTTGGTCGGGTCTTAAATGAGAGGTAATAGAGTTTGAAGTTATTAATAAAAATATAACATTTAAACCTGCAGTTTGAAGTTGGTTTGTTTGCGGTGCTAAAGAAGATTGCTCTTCATTGAGAGGTTAAAATGAGAGGAGTTAGAATCTCGTTTTATACATTTCCACACAGTCTATGTTGTTGCTAGAGATATATAGCAAGTTTTGAGAAATAAGGGATACTACCATTACACTATATTCAAAATATTTATCATTGACATATATCACGAAGATAAATAATAAAAAGGTTTTCTATAATGCGAGAATGTATTTGGAACAACACTGATGTTTAAAAAGAAAAGAAATCACATTTAAACTTGAAAACTGATCAATTAATTAATAGTTCTAAAATTTTAACTTACATCTTCATTACTCTTACAAATAAAAAGTAACATTCAAATATGATTAACATGAAGTCTGGTAAAATGTCGTGTGCATATATATATACATATATATGCATATCCATGTGTATATGAAGTTATATATATACACATATATATGTACATATATGCATATATATGCATTTATATATATTGATTTATATATATCTATATGTGTGTGTGAGTATGTATATACATAATATAAATATATCAATATATATATAAATGTATATATATATATATATATATATATATATATATATATATATATATATATATGTATAGATACACACACACACACACACACACACACACACACACACACACATATATATATATGTATATATGTATATTTGAATAAAAGTGTATTTAAATGCTTGCATCTTTTGGTTTAAATTGTATGTAGTATTAAATACATAATTATATTCGAGCTTTATGTTTTTTTATCACAGATATTTTCTTTTTACCGTGGTGATTCTCTTTAATATTTTCCTGTACAGTTGAATATCTATATCCGTTACCAACTTATCGCCACCGTCTGGAAATACTAATGATTGATGTTGTAACACTAAACAAAGCAAACCAAAAAAAAAAAAAAGATATATATATAAATATTCCTTGATAAAAAAAATCCCATAAAGCAAGAACATAAGGTGTATTCAACACTTCAGCATATTTCAAAATGTTTAAAAGACTAAAATAGAAGCTGAATGTCATCAAATTATATATATATATATATATATATATATATATATATATATATATATATATATATACATACATCCATGCTTACATATATACATATATACTTATTTATATGAGAAAGAAAGAAACGGGTTAGGGATATATGGACAGAAATAAATGACAAAAATATATTACAATTTCACAACATTGGATGACGTATAGACAGAGATGTATAATGTTCAAATGAGTCTATATGTATATCAAAGTGATGCCATCACAATATAGGGGCGATTGCCATAATCTATTGTCTTGTAAAATCCTGTACGCAAGCACATGTTCATGCACTCATACATGCATGCATGCACACAACATACACACGCACAACACACAGGTACGTACTCATATATCAATCGTTTGTGTGTTTATGTGTCTGCATATGCACATATATCTTCTTTGATATGTATATCTGTGGAAGTTTGTGTGTGTACGTATGTGCATGTGTGTGATCTCGCATTTATTGAATACATATATCACGGAAATATTCATATATTGAAGTAATTGTAATAAAATAGACAGCAATCTTCGTACATATAGTTTATTATAATTATCTAATAATAATTATTAATATACAGAAATATGCAAATATACTTAATACACTGATACATATATAAATATAAGTATACACGCATATATAATATATTCACATATCTAGTTGGATATTCATCGTTCTACGTATGTATGTTTGTACGTATGCGTGTATATGTGTGTGTCTGTGTGTATTAGTATTTGTAGAATATATGCAATATTCAATATGCGTGTCCATTTCGCTGCTTCTGTATTATTTAATAAGTTAGGACTGTACTCTTCATGTTTGAAGTTATTATTCATCGCTTAAATAATACAATATATATAGGATATAATATGGGTTCCTTTACATCCCTTACTGATATACTATTAATTCTTGGAGAAAACGCATTTATTTCTGTGATATTACAACGTGAAGTAAAGCGATCGCCAGATGGTCTCAGAAATATTCTCCTTTCAATATACATGTAACATCACATTAATATTCCGTCAATCGTCATTCCAACTCCGTAACAACTACTTCTGGTTCGTCGACGTCAATGTCCTCTGTCTGGGTTTCTCCATTGGCAAAATCTTCCTGGACTTTGTTTTCGGTAGCGCAATGGTTTATAGTTTGTAATTCTTGTTTTTCGATAACTGTTGTTTGTGAGTATGCTTCACGTCCTTTTGGATAAATACTGTTTTCTGCTCGGAGGGAACGGTTGACCTCGAAACGAGAAGTACATTTAAATGCTTTTGTGAAACTTTTACGGAAATTATCACTGAGGAAGTTATAGAGTAAGGGATTTAACATACTGTTAGCGTATGTAAGGATGTTAAACGTTTGGAACATTAAAATACGTCCTTCAGTAACTGGTGGTGTAAAAACTACTATATCAAGCTGAAAAGCCCAATAGGGTAACCAGCAAATAATGTACACCCCAATAACAGTCAGCACCATTCGGGTGACACGTTTCTGTGACTTTTTTTTCTCAGAAGACTTTTTAACTGGGCCTGTAGTACGTAGTTTATGGACAACTGAGATGTAAAATACAGATATAAGTGGTACAGGAATAGCATAGGAAAATATGAAGTTGTACCAAATGAATATTTTATCTGGCGAGATTCCCAAGTGATCTGGCATCACCATCGTACAGCTGTCTCTGTTTTTTGCATTACGTACTGTTGTAGAATACATTAGGGCAGGCAACATTATCAGGATAGATATTAACCATATACATACGGTTATAATAAATGCTACCTTTGGTGTTCTGAGTGACATGGATTTTATTGGATGACAAACAGCGAGGTATCTATCAGCACTCATAACTGTCAACGTAAAGACCCCAGTAAAAGAATTTATGGATACTAAAAGATAATAGAATTTACACATAAAGAATCCAAACATCCAAAATCCATTCTTAATTGTAACAATAAGTAAAGGAATACTAACTAAGAAGAGGACGTCAGCAATTGCAAGATTCAAGATATAGGTATTGGTGACAGTTTTCATTTTCGAGAACATCGTTACAACATATATTACCAAACAATTGCCAAACAGTCCTGTGATGCAGATCAGAGAGTTACTGATCATTACAGTTATATTAACAATTTCCATGAATACTCTTCTAATACTGTGTTCCGTGCCGTTTGAAAAAGAATTGTCCATGTCAGGATATGTGTCGTTGAAATTCTCACTGAACAAGCTTTGTTCCGTGACGTGAACAGTCTCATTGAATAACGATTCCATGTTGATATCTTATAGGAATATGTGTTTGAAAAAATAAACAAAACAGACTTGCTCAATAAATATATTTTTTTAAATGTGAAGATGATGTATTTTATATATATGTCTTATATTGGCGTTTCGGGATAATCGATTTTCATTCAATTAATCATTTTTATTTCCCTTGTTGTTGTCATTTTATTTGGTAACATTGAAATATCAGTTGTAGAATATTGTTATTCGATATATATGGTGTCATGTGGACGATTCTTTGAAATCAATATGAATGTATGTCTTATCCGTATATATTCTCGATTTCGACTATTCGCCGAATTTTAGCTGTTTCTGCGTTCTTCAGGGCGGATTAGAGGTTCTTTCAGTTACATTTCAACAACCTTAAAAAAATAGAAAGAAAAAGAAAAACATAATTAGCTTTAATATCTATAATTTTTATAATAAAATTCTTTTTAAAAATATGATGTTCAAATTAGAAATAGAAATATTTCATTGACAGATTTCTTCCATTTTCTCGCGCTTTTTCTTTACCATCATTATTACGACAACCATATTATCATCACCCACATAATCATCATCAGCGTAATCGTCGTCGTTATTATCGTCATCCTCTCCTCTTCAGCCTCATTACTGTAAATGGAAGAGCTTAGAGCATACACACATAGACACACATTCATACATGTGGGCATGTCCTTTACTGCCTCTATATATGATATCATTCTCCATATCATGATATTCAGTTTTGCACAAATTAAAATCCCATAGCTATGTTAGGCGTAACACACATCCACCACAAAACAGTTTCAGTACAGTAACACGGCCATCCAATCAAATGTATCGCTGCAAATGAAGAGGCTTTTATTTCAAACAACAGTAGTGATAATACACCACAAAAAAAAAAGATAGACTGTTGAGGAATAGTATAAGAAATTATAACAATGGCATCTTTGCTTTGACATCCACTCTTCATTCTCCTTCCCAAACAAAAAAGAGACGTATTTCATGTTCTCTCGAATCTTATAATTTTTATGACGTTAACAGCACACGACAATCTCTGGTAAGTATAATGTTTCTAAAATGAATAAAAACAAAAAAAATTGTAGTATTGCTTTAGTCCAGTGGTAAAGCACCAATTATGTTTACACGATATGTGGCTTCGTGTACCCCAAGGGTATACGTCTAACAAAGCAATTCTGCGTTTATTCCAGCAACCGAGAGATGAATCATCATCAGTAAGTAAAAATTGTATAGAAAAAGTGAAAAAAATACAGTAAAAGGTGATTTATGATATACGTATTGGGATTCATATTTTCCGACGGAGTAAAATCGATTAAGACAATCAGATATGAACAAAGTTGACCTTTCTTACTTTCGAAATTGTAATATATATATATAGATATAAATTAACTTTATGCAGTAAGATATTTTGCCAAGGTGGAAATTACAGTTCTTCATACCGGCTTTACATTATACAGACAATACGACTGCTGAGATCGATTAAACCTGATTTATCTTTTTCTAATTTATGTGACCGGGAGCTATCTAGGAGATGATCATTGACAGGATCGCAAAGGTATTAAAACTTCGTTGTTGTTTTTATCTATGTGAAATTTTATCGGATACACTGCCAATTCTGCACCGAAACGGCCCCGTTTTTCTTTTTTAAATGCCATCACTTGTTACCATTCTTTTTAAGGCTTTGCCAAATTTTAACCACAGCCAAAAATTTCTACTCATTTTCCTATCAAACATCACCTTTTTTCCGACCGCACTACCAGTTCTTCCTATTCTCTAGCCCAAGGATTTATGGCTTTTGCCATTCGCTGTCACTATTTTGTCTATCCAATTTTCTTACCCAGCAAAATTACGTAATTGTTTTAACACTAATCATAAATAAGACCATTAGTGTTACTACCACTTTTTTTTTAAACACAAAATTACTGAAGGAGGGACAATAACAAGCGGGAAAAGCGAAAAAGGAAATAACGGCGCCTAATTAAATAAAATTTCTGTGAGCTGTAAATAAATTGGAAATAAAATATTTTATCTTCTTGTTTCCGTCATTTGACTGCGACCATGCTGAGGTACAGCCTTTAGTTTTTCTTTATTTCAAGCCTGATACTTATTCTATCGAACTCTTTTGCCGAACCGCTAACTTACGGCCGGTTGCCAAGCATAGGTGAGCGACAAACACAGACACAAAGACACACACACACACACACACACACACACACACACACACACACACACACACACACACACAGACACACACACATATATATATATATATATATATATATATATATATATATATATATATATATATATATATATATACGACGGGCTTCTTTCAGTTTCCGTCTACTAAATCGACTCACAAGGTTTTGGTCGGCCCGAGGCTATTGTAGAAATCACTTGCCCAAGGTGCTACGCAGTAGAACTGAACCCGGACCCAAGTGGTTGGGAATCAAACTTCCTATCACGCAACCTCGTCTGTGCCTATGTAATTTTCTCATTACAGAATGCAGGTAAGTCGTCAATTTGTAGCATAAAATAAAAGTAATATCGTTATTTCAATTTTGTTTTTGTATCTTTCTGGAGAACGTTCAGACGGCGCATTTACCAATGAGATGCACCACTAAATTCATTAGCACGTCTAAAGGCGACACCCCTATCAATTTAGCTGAAGTATCGTTCTAATTTAAGCACGAATTAACTTCTACTTGCCTCTCCGCCAGTAGAAACTTAAACCCACGGATATATCCGGGCCCGTTTTAGATTCTCCCATCTGATAGAAAACCAGACTTTAACATATGAAAACGATGTAAGAAGGTTCCGACGCAAAGACGTACGAGAAGAATATAATTATCGTTTTTAGACTAAACGTCGACTGAACTTTTTGCATATAGACTTCCTTCGAAGAAATGTAAATACGTCGCGTTTATAGAGATCCGGGTCAAGCGGAATAGATGATGCCAAGAGGCTATGAAGTATTAGCTATCTGATTCATTGAACAAATATTGTCGTGGAACTGAAACCCCTAAATACCGAGGGTCGTCCCTGTTTAATATAACCCACCCATAGTTAATATTGTAACGTCTAATTTTGCCGAGGTGGAAATTTTCTCGCATCACCAGGAGGTCTATAGACTAGAGATGATTTGGGTACTGACATCGAATATTTCGTATTTATCCTCTTCAAGTATTTGCAACTTGGCACCTATCTAAGTAACCATTATTTATTTTTACTATAGGCACAAGGTCTGAAATTTTGGGAGAATAGTACTATAAAAGCAGTTATTGAAAATATAAAAGGAAAGCAATGCCACAAATCACATTGATTTTATTTTGTGTAAGTGTAATTTCATTTATACTGTCAATAGCACAATTTGTATTTCATATTTGTTATTTAAAACATTTTTCACTATATTTTGAACTTTTTAAGAGTTTATATTTAAGTACCGATGTGGCGCAGTGAATATACTTAAATTTATAATATGGCCTACTAGGAAAAAAACGTTGGACATCCCTGGTCTAGCGGATTATATCGATCTCAGTGATTGACTGGTACTTATTTAATCGACCACGAAAGGATGAAACACAGAGTCGACTTTGGCGGCATTTCAATTCAGAACGTGAAGACGGACGAAATGCCGCTAATTTTTTTCTCCAGCGTGCTAACAATACTACAAGCCCACCAACTTTATCTAATAAATCGTTATTGGGAACACGGCAAAGTCAGCACAAGTTCCTTGTCGCCTTCTTCCATTTGAAATTTTTTCTGCACCAATTGTTTTTCTCGTGATTACATGCTACGATTTCCCTGGAAACATTTGCATGCAATGCTAGATTCCATGGAATTTAACATTAAGCTTATTATTTCATGGATTAATAATTTTTATCTAATCTCTTACAGATTTTGCACTATGAAGTTATATTTTTACACTACACAAGATTTGCTCTTAGCTCTTTTGCAGTCTGATTATTAGATTCTACCAAATTCCCCCAATTTCCTATTTATTCTTTTTCCATTCATGTTGATAATTCCATAACTGAATTTTATTTCATCTCTAACTCTGTCTCTTCAATATTCTGTCATTCTTCTAATATGACATTCTTTCCTTAGCACTTTTGTTTAAATACAGCTATTCTTAATCCTTTAACCCATTTATATTAACCATATAGAATACTTATCTATGACCAGGGTGGAGCTGTATGCTGTCGATCGACCTCCTAGAAATTCTAACCAAGTTTCTCCTTCAAGTTACAATTTCCAGTCTATAATATACGAAGTGGATATTACTGTTGCACCCAGATGGCGTGTGTCCCTGAGGTTGCTAAACTTTGAAGCCATTAATATAATAATAATTATTGCTGTTGTTGTTGTCTCGTCGGTTGTCCGTAAAAATTAGTCTGTTGCTAACTCTATAAATTGAACAGATATTCTGAACTGATTTTTTAAAACTTTATAACCTGGTTTAAGGATGTTGAATTATTCAAACCCCAAAGAAATCCTCTCAACACATGTGCATGATGCTCCCCCAACTACTTCTGCTCGTGATCAGAGATGCACATATTGTCAGCCACTGAAGGACATGCTCCCCTGATTAAGATCAAACAACTGACATGCAAATCTGTGGTATTAAGCAGAAAATTTGTTGTAGCCCATCTTTTTTACACCAAGACAAAATTTGTACGTGATAACACATCAAATCAGTTACGAGTTGAAGCCTTGATAGTCACTGTTTGTTGGTAGAATCGTTAGTACATCGGACAAAATGTTTACCAGCATATCGTCTGTCTCTATGTTTTAAGTTCAGATACTTTCGAGGTCGGTGTTGGCTTTCCTGTTCCTGGTTCGCTAAGTATCAGTTAAGATTTGGGGTTGACGTCATTGCCTAACAACCTGCTACTCCTACACCCACCACAAAACATATTCAGGCCTTGTGCCAAAATTTGAAACGATTATTACTATTCTAGTAGTATAAAATGTGTTGGTTTCAGCTTTTTTGTGTCAAGGCCAACAACTCTGGGGGAGAGATAAGTAGATTACTTCAAATCCAGTGTTCAAGTGCCACGTATTTTATTGACAGAGAAAGGATGAAAGGCAAATGTCGATCCGGGCATAATTTGAACTCAAAATGGAAAACCGGTCGAAAAGCCGCAAAACGTTTTGCCCGGTGTGCTAACGATTCTGCCGCCATAGTACTCTTAAATATATTGCCTGCTTACACTGTTCAAGCCATTTTTACTCTGTACCTTAACTAGATTCAGTGCTTTGTTGTTGCTCTTGGTCTTTTTCTTTTATCAATTTTATGGGAAATTCTATAGCAGCGTTGTCCAACATCCTACGGATTCAAGCAATCCACTGTTACTCGAAAGAAAAAAGTAATCAAATGAAAAATAATAGAAAATATAATTATGGAACGATGAAAAAGTTGCTAAACATACAGCTAAAAATAACTATGTTCTTCAAACGATAATTGAGCTATTATGGATAATTTGGAAATAAGATAGCAGCAAAAACATCATAGGACAACTTAGAAATAATTATACAGAACTAGCAGTTATTTGCAAATAAAACAGATATATCTTCAAACCTCACATATAGTAACATCCACATTCTCAAATATCACAACAAAATTCTATCGCATACCGGAACATAGCAAATTAAAAAAAAAAAAATTCTATCTCAGTTCTGTAATGGCTTGTGCTCAATATTTGAATTACAGCAATGAATTATGGAAAACATACAAAAATTTACTGAAATATTACATAAAGAAGTGAGTAAAAGAACATTTGAAGGACTACACATTCATAAAATGGAAATGAAAACGCTGCAAATGTGAATTCGGTACCATTTTTATGAAGATGAAAAAGAAAATTCACTTCGTAATGCATAATTTATTAAGAAATATAAGGTATCAAGATGTTAAACAAATCTTATCGTGAAGTAGTTGTATGCTGTCAACTTAATGTGACAGTCCCCTGAAGGGAATAATAATATGTTTACTCATTGTAAACATAAGGACACAGGAAATGTGTCAAGGCCGACAGGAAGCCGTGCAGCTTCCTAGCTCTAACCAACAGTAGTATTATACCCTTCAGGGAACTTTCACATTAAGTTGACAGCATACAACTACTTCATCGTATCACTACTGCATAAATCTCTCTGAGAGATTTAGAAATGTATTATTTCTAAATTTGAAATCTTATTGTGTATGAAATTCAGAGATGTGCTATACATGAAGCTCAAGTAACAAACAAGCTTTTATGTCGCGGTCTGCAATGCGTAGCTAAGAAGAAATTTAAGAAATATCATCATGAGAATCAAAGTAACTTGTCGAGTTAAACAAAAATATCTCTAACTATATACTTAACATAAAGAGTCCCAATAGATGTTAATTCTAGTAGATCCAAATGCTAATTCTAGTACAGCTAAATCTCCGTCGACTCGAACTCTACTGTATTAAATAATGTATTGAGACAAACTATATTGTAGATTTCCCCACAACTATGGAATGACTGTAGCTGGAAAGTAAGGCCTTTAATATCCCCAAACTACACACAACATGCACATAAGCACAAACATTCTCCCAATAATTAACGTCATTCCCAATAGCGTGTGATCTTTCGTGAAGAGGAAGAATACGTAATCACTCCCGCCTTCGATCAACAAAAGAATATTGGTGCATCTAATGAAAATAGATACAAATGTTCCCTAGCGTTCCCTGTATCTGTTCGCTGAAAGTTACTGGTTAGTGTTCCATACGGATTGATTTGGGGGAACACAAGATATAAAGAAGAAACATACAACTAGCGATGGCTTAGGTTAGTAACATCTTTCAATAAAGTTTGAAAATGTTGCTAAATTCAGTTCTGAGTAATTCCATAACCATTTCGAAAATCTTTTTATTCCGGTGAAGTACTTCACTTGAAAATGTGCTTCAAACTTATTCAATAAAGCAGTGCTTCAGAATATATGTATATATTTGTGTGTGTGTGTGTGTGTGTGTGTGTGTGAGTGTGTGTGTTTGTAGGTATGTTTAGAATTAGTTTTAGAACATATACTAACATATCTATTCAAACTGAATTTCAGAATACAAACATAGGATCTATTAATACAATTTTAGTCGATATTATATGACTAAAAATCGACTAAACTCACCAGCAATCTATTGGAGATGTCAAGATCGTTGTCTCCGCACAGCAAAGGAATTTATTTATACTTCTGAATTTTATTAAATTGAATTCGACAGAAAAATACGCTGTCTAATGAAAGGGGAAAAAAATGTGTCTTAGACGTCGGCTGTATTTTACTACGAAGGACAGACGTCATTGTTTCATTTTCTCAAATTACTACTACTACTATTACTACTACTACTACTACTACTACTACTACTACTACTACTACTTCTTCTTCTTCTACTACTACTACTACTACTACTACTACTACTACTACTACTACTACTACTACTACTACTAAACTCCTACTAGCTGTCCCTAAAAACGCTGTTTTCTAGAGCTATACTGAACTGGGTTTTATGCCTATTTCCACTATTCATCATTTCAAATACATCTGTTCAAATCTTTACTTCCAAATGCACCTATAATTACTGGTATACATTTTAGCAGCACATTTTATATATATATATATTTGTGTGTGTGTGTGTGTGTAGGTATGTTTAGAATTTTAGTTTCAGAACATATACTAACATATCTATTCAAACTGAATTTCAGAATCTAATAATACGATTTTAGTAGATTTTAGTCGATTTTATATGACTAACAATCGATTAAACTCACCAGCAATCTATTGGAGATGTCAAGATCGTTGTCTCCGCTCTGTAGTGTGGAAGTTGCGTTCTGCTGTTAAAGAGAGACTGAGTAAGGATTGCATTCTACTGACAGAAAGAAAGAAAGGAAAGGTGACGCTGTCCCTTCTTGATTTCGGCCGATAGTTGCTCTTCTTTTGCCGACGGAAAGTCGAAGAGAAGTGTTACTCTTGGTCCGCTGTAGACGGAAGAGGGAGAGAGAGAGAGAGAGAGAGAGAGAGAGAGAGAGAGAGAGAGAGAGAGAGAGAGAGAGAGAGAGAGAGAGAGGAAATATTCTCTTATTATATGGACTATGGTAGGATGTAGGAAAAATCCGAAACAAAGGACTGACCTTTAAGTGATCATGTAAAAGGTCTTAGGTCAAGCGTTCTCCATTCAACATCCAGTGTGGAGAAGCAAAGACAGAGGGATTTGAGAATTGGGTGACAAGCAACAAACGAGTGGTTCAGTTTCGAATCACAGACAAATCCAAGCGTCGTCCTTACAACAGTAAACACCGGAGTAATCCGCTACAGAAGCTGTACGGTTTACGTGCTGTCACTGGCATATATGAAAGTAGAGCTAGACGGAAATTTTGAAACAATGATATGACGACGTAGTTAAAATCTGTTGCAGTATCACATAAAACAAAGCACACATAAGGGTTTCGTGGACAAAAATATCGAGCTAATACTTAGAAATCAATGAAAAATATCGAAAATCTAATAAACACGCAAGAAAATATGTTAAATAATATATTGAACGTGAGATAAACATTGAATATTTCTTTGTACTGTAAATAATTTCAATGAAAATAACACCAGGAACAATAACGATACGACTACTTATACATGGCTGGTCATCAAAACATAATTATAAATAGAACAGGAAATTAAAACAATCATTCCTGGGCAGAGAAAACAAGATTACTTTCTAATAACGGAAAATGGAAGATGAAGTACTTAAAGTGGAAATGTGTCATTGAATGTTGACTACAGCAACGTTAGCTTGTCGAAAGTAGAGGACAGTTACTCGGTAGCAACAGAGGTTCCGTTTGACGGTCTCTCTATTATGCTAATCCACTACAGTTAGATTGGATATTATGGCTTTGTAAGATGAGGACGACGCAAGTCCTAACATCTCCGAGGCAGGGTATACTGGTAATTCTGTTTTCTCGACCGTAGTAGAATATAAGACACATTCGATATTGGTACAATTTGAAATCAATTCGCAAATTGATGTCACAAACTGACACACAGCATTTTAATAGACGTTCTCCTGCTGCAAGCATTTTAGCGCAGCTTCACAAGACAATGTTCATAATAGGGAACTTACGACCAGAACAAGGTGTAATTAGTTAATTTTGGTGCTATTTTCATTGATAATTTCAGTAATTAGAGCACTCTTAGCTACTTTACTTTTCGAAGAGAATATTTGATATCGTACGAAGAGGCATGATGATGTCACAAATGGTCGTTTAACTTTATCCAGCAGCTCTCCACTTAAATAGACTCCATCCGTTTCGAAGAAGTGTTTCGTCCTACGGAGAACGTCTAAGGATATATTATTTAAAAGTCTTTTTTGAAATTGACGTGCTTTGGGTATTTGGTTGTTGCTTTTAGCAAGTCATTCTAGTTGGTTTTGTTTCAAAGTGGCTGTCGTGCCCTCGGTGGCAGCAGTGGCAACGTGTTGTCAGGTATTGCATCAGCCAAAAGCTGCTGGGGAGGGATGGAGCAAGAATAACAGGAGATGTATACAAGCAACTGACGAGACGGCCGTGAACAATGCTAGCATACAATTATGATGACAGATAAAAATTTTCACTGCAGGAATGTTACGCGAATATGTGCTTCGACACGCAAAACACGAAGTGATGACAATAAATCTCCTTTCATGACCTCATCATGTTCCATTTGTTAATATGGTTAAAGAAATGCTTCTGAGCAGAGACGAGATGCTATGTTGTAAGGCGTACGAAGTGTAACAATAGTAAATTTGACATGTCTTTTAGTTTTTTTCTTCTCTTAATTAAACGAAATACGGAGTTTTACGATAGATTTTAATGAAGTTCGATTTTTGCTGAATAACCTTTTGAATTTCTATTGTCAGATCCTGGCTGAATTTTAAATATGACACATAGCATTGGTTCATAAATTTTAAATTTGTTGCTACGTTAATTAGTCATGGCTAAGCGTCTGAGGGCCTATCTGTTACAGAAGCATATTTTAACATCTTAATATTCTTGTATAATATTCTCCGGTTAATAATAGAGGTGATTGTTGTTACAAAATTGCCCAAGGATATATTTGTACAAACTCTACAAAATCTTGTGAAGTGGAAGAGGCGAATAAATAAACAAGAGTGCAAATGATGCTAATATGAAAACAACAATTAAACAGTGGGTAGTTTGATGGTCAGGATAGAAATGAAATTAATTTTTAATTCAGATTTCAGTGTGTTACTAACGTAGGAAACCAAAGCTGGCAAGACTTTAAGAAATAAAGATAATAGGATTTTTATAATGAATTCGAGATCGAAAAAATAAATATGAATAATTTAGAATCTTACGCATTTAGACACCATAGAAATAATATGCTTAATATAATTGACTCTTCGGGCAGGTCTACAGTTCTATTTTAGATTGTGTTGCACATTACATTGTTTTGTATCATATTAGCGAAGATTGGTTTTCTTCATTTAATGCTGGGGTACTCAATAGCGATGTATTTCTAGAAAATAAAATGCTAATTGTTATTTTTATCCATAAGCCAGTTATTCCTACCGACTTGATGTCAATGTGTTACCAGCCATGATCATCTCGTTGTTTGGAAGATTCAGACAGTGTGTCATGTCCCACCCCTGTTTTGGCAAAATATAATAGTGAAGTTAGATTTGGAGTTAATTTGTTTCATAATTTTAGGCAATCGTGGGAAAGTGGAGAAATCCTAAGAAAGAGACTGGCATACGTACTTATCCTTAAGAACAGTGTAATCGAGTATATATAGATTTAAAAACACTCCGGCCATGATTGTTGCAGCTGCGAGTGTTATGTAATGAATTATTCGATTTTATGTTTGTATAATGTGATTCGAAGAGCGACTATGTAGAGGTTCGTTAAAATGAAATTTTTATGAAAGACTGAAAAAGTTGGAGAGTAATATTGGTTTCAAATTTTGGCACCAGGCCAGCAATTTTGGGTTCGTGGGGCAAAGTCGATTATATCGAATCCAGTGTTTGACTGGCACTTATTTTCTCGACTCCGAAGTACGAAAGGCAAAGTCCACCCTGGCGGTATATGAACTCGCAGCATAAAGTTGGAAGAAATGTCACTAAGCAATTTTTCCGGCACTATAACGATTCTGCCATCTCGTCACCACACGTTGGAGTGTAATTATTGTTTTAAATTTTGGCACAAGGCCCAAAATTTCTGGGGATCGAGTAAGTGGTCTACACCGATCCCAGGCGTCAAAAGGTTCTTATTTTATCGATCTCAAAAAAAATAAAGAAGAAGAAATGAAAGGCAAAGTCGACATAGGTGGCAAGTTTAGAGTAGAGTATAACCATTTCTTTATTTCCGAAACAATTACTATATTTATCAAAAATCTTATGCTTCTCAAGGTATGTACTTGCTATTTCGTCAACATTTAACCTTTACAATAATGTTCCGATTACTGGAGTTTTTTCTCAACGAATGACACCTTTATTTAGCAACTGTAATCCTTCTTTATGAAAATTACAACCCTGGGAAAAGTAGGCCTACCATTAGATCATTCTAATTATGACCATCTTATCGACGATGGGCATTTCGTTGGAATTGCTCGATCCGCTAGAAATAGCAGATAATGTACCATGATACATAAATAAATAAATACAAACATACATACATACATACATACATGCATACATACATGCATACATACATGCACACACACACACACACACGCGCATACACACACACACACACACACACATATATATATATATATATAAATGTATGTATGTATGTATGTATATATGTATTTATGTATACGCATATATTTATATACACGTACATACATACATACGTACATGCAGACAGACAGACATGCATACATTTACATATACATACTCATGGTTCTCTTGTGTGTAAGTGCATCGAGTATTCTATGATTCAGTTACACATCTATTTTTAATTTATTAAATTGTGTGTTGAACGAGGTTCCGCGGTAAAGTCTTGTTACAAATATTTATGTGCCATTAATAGAAGGAATGTCAGCAATTTTTCATCTCTCTCTCTCTCTCTCTCTCTCTCTCTCTCTCTCTCTCTCTCTCTCTCTCTCTCTCTGTATATATATATATATATATATATATATATATATATATATATATGTATATATATATACCTCTGAATTTTATATTTATGTATTAGAATTCGACCTTTGTGATCAGCCCTCTCAAGGAGAATAAAACGTTTATTTCTTGAATATATGTATATATGTATGTATGTGTGTATGTGTGTATACAGACTGACAAACGTATTCACACACATTATGATAATAATAATATGTTGTTTAGCATAATTTCATTTTTACCTTTACTATTTCTAGCCGATATTTACATATTAGCACCAAACTTGAATTTTTAATGCAGATAATAATTTCAAACTTTGCCATTCGGAACGATTTTTATATGTATTTGTTTTAAATATACAGTGACGTATATCTTAAGTGAAAATTCTAAAAGAAATTGAAAAACGAATTATACTGAAGAAGTTTGATTTGTACCAAGAAAATTAATCTGCCATATAAAATATAAAACAGAAATTTGTTATTTATATTGATAATTCAAGTTTCTATATTTTACAAGAAATACTATTCACTATAAAACAAAATAGTATTCAAATATTTTCAATTCCTACTAGTTAATAGAACTGTAGTATCGATTTTCTCTCTTCTTATGTAGCCTGCCAAGTTACACACGAACAAATACACAATATACATGCGCATATGTATACAATAGTAGTTTTTTTATAATCCACAGATTAAGTAAACCAACGAGGTATTAAAGATCTCAATATATGTATTTCTGGAATTAATAAGTTTCCTTTATTTCTTTCATAACCTTTGTAATAAATACTAATATTCCAGATCCACAAGTTTCTCCAGAAATTCTTTTATTTGGCTAAAGGGACTAACTTCTAAAGGAAAAAAAAAGACATATCTAAATAAACAAGTGCAAAAACAACTGTATGCGTCCATTAGAGCAAAAAGTATCTTTTATTGATAAATTTTTGTTTCGTCGTATCGATTGATATTACATTTTGAAAGAAGAAAACGATAATCATTATTATCAAAATCTATTAAGTTTCATCTAAAGAAGAACTCTTAGAGCGAACTGAGTTCTCTGATGTGTATTGACGTAGTAACTAAATTACATAATAATTTTGCAAGCGATTTATAAAACATAACAAGATTATTATCAACGTAAAGGAAATAAACAAAATAGGATTTTTTTTTTTATCTGGTAAACAGTTGTTTACGAAGCCAAGCATGAACCTAGCTTTCATTATATCTAAACATCAGCATATGTTATAAAAGTATAAAAGATATGTTGCCATAGCATAACATTCAGTACACATCAATCTCTGCATATGCAATCATATTATGTTATTTTATTATGTTTCATTTCACTATATTACATTACATCATTATATTATATCATATCATATTACGCTGTATTATATTATGTAGCATTTCAGTAATTCGTTTATCTTATCAAAGAAGGTTTAGTAACTACAGAGTGTAAAGGTGGTATGAGACTCACATATTTTTTTAATATTTTTTAACCATCATCCAAGATCCAAGTTAATTGCTAGTGTGAATGTTAAGACTACACACACATATGCACACAAGCACACATACGTATGTGTATGTATATACATACATGCATGTATTCATATTTATGAAATATGTACAAACACAGACAAGTTCATGTAGCTTAACTGGTTAGGGTTAATTAGAAATTTAATTATGCTATAAATTACCAATAATAGTAATGATCATATTTGTGTGCTCAAATTACAAGACACTTTCCCTACTAATTCATGTACTAGTTAATTCGTTGAATAACTATGAAACTAGTCTATGATTTGATGATCTTATATCAATGTTCGTAAACTGTCATAAGAAAATTAAGCGCAGACATGCCGTCACACTCGCGTGCGCGCACCCAGTCACAGATATGAGGAAAAAATTGACATGAGAAAAAAAAATGAAGATCTATCTCATAATTAAAATTATTAGCTTGAGACTCTAAGACGTGAAATGAGTTAATTATGAGTCAAAGAAATAATCCTTCTTTAGGATATGATGAGGCGTGGATAGAGAAGAATAAGGATGAGAGGATGGATACATACGAGGGGTTGTTGAAAAGTTCCTGGCGTTAAGGGTATCGCTATAGGCCTGGTTAGAGAATCAATTTCTAGTTCGCTTACAGGGCTTAGAAAAACTGGAGGACCGCTAGAATTTGTGTTCGAATCTGAGAGGGGAGTATGTTGAATAGAATTATAAACAACTGATCCTTGTGTATTTTATCTTACTCAAAACTAGAAACTATTCGAAGGGGTTATCAAAAGTTCTTGGCTTTAAGGGCATCATAAATAGCCTGGTTGGAAGACCAATTTTTCAAGTTCTTTTAGAGGGCTTAAACAAACTGAAGGAACGCTGAAATAAGAGTGTGAATCTGAGAGGGAAATATGTTGAATAAGATTATAATTAGCTGGTCCCCTTTGTATTTTCTTTTACCCATAGCTTGGAACTTTTCAGCAACTCCTCGTAGTTAATTATAATTTATTTTAATATAGGAACTATCCATCAGATAGTCCCTGAATGATATTTTCTGTTTGTCTTATGGGCCCCGAAAAGCTGAAGCACAAAACTGACAGCTAGTTGAAATCAGAATTTAAAGAAAGAAATGTTGTAAGTCATTTTCTCGGGGCCGAAAGTTTAATGCTAATTGTTTCAAATTTTCGCACATAGCCAGCAATATTTAGGGGACGGTTGAGTCGGTTATATCGACCCCAGTATTCAGCAGGTATATGTTTTATCGATCCTGAAATTGAAAGACCAGCAATGTTTTAAGGGAGGGAACAATTCGTTTACATGGTACTTTATATCATCGACCCGGAAATGGTGAAATACAAAGATGACATTGGCGGCGTGGTGTATGAAATCAAAGCGTAAATCCCATAGAAAAGCTGCTATGGATTTTGTCTGGTGTGCTAACGATTCTGTCAGCTCACCGCTTTGATTATACATAATAATGACAGCTTAACCATTCTATTTCGCTTTAGCTGTTTTTGTCTTTGAACAAATAAAGCTTAAATCCGCTTGTTTGTACAATAATTAAGTAGCTTAACCAAGTTACATGAATTATTTGCTATCTCTGAATATTGTCAATAACCATAATTATCTATTTTCCAGATAATGAACTATTTTAAAGTCACATGCTTAATTTTATATTTCACTCATGGATATGACAGTTTTTCGTTTGTTCGCTTTACACACATTCAGTCGACACTAAATGCTTATTTATTTCTTGATAAATCATTTTGATATCATTCATTCTGGTAACGATATGTAATCCTAGTAATATGCCGGGAAATGTGTAAGCGTTGTTGGGAAGTTTCATTAAGTCACAATGTATGAAATGGAATTCATTAGTGATAAAGTATTTCTTAGATGAAAATGCGACCGCTCGTGCTCCTAGAGATAGCAATCAAAGCTCGCACAAAATACAGCCTGCGGTCATAAGAAAAGACACATTGAAACATGTTGACATAAATATAAACAGTAGAAAAGGCCACGGATGACACATATATAATGAAAGGTACCTTCTGTAAAACCCAACTGAAGTTAAACAGAAACAAGAAATAGTTTATCACTAATAAAAGGCAAAGTCGACCTTCGCGGAATTTGAACCCAAAACGTAAAGGACAAAATGTGGCTAAGCATAAAGCCTGGCGTGCAATAATAATAATAATGATAATAATAACAACAACAATAATAATAATAATAATAATAATAATAATAATAATAATAATAATAATAATAATAATAATAATAATAATATATATAAAAAACAGAAAATTGCACTACTGGGCACTGCACACATCCTACGCAAAACACTTTCAATACATTAACCATAAGAGCATCACAGCAAACCACAGCACATGCCCAAGGCACACAGAGCTGCGCTCGGTAGTGAAGTGAAAGCACGTTACAAAAATAAAAGTACTGAACAATAATAATAATAATAATAATAATAATAATAATAATAATAATAATGATGATGATGATGATGATGATGATGATGATAACAACAACAACAATAACAATAATAATAATGAAAATAATAATAATAGATAAATAAATAAATAAATAACCACAAACGCAGGAATAAGTAGTCTGTAGTCTGTTCAACTAAATATTTGCATCACCCGTCTGTACATGAAGCTGCACACAGAGGTTTGGGATATACAGTGAGCAAGGACTCCAAAATTGAAAGAGATGGTTATCATCGAATTTGCTGGACAACTATGATCTAGTTGCAGTTATGAGTGTCTGTGTGTACACGCGTTTGTTTGTATGGTTATCTACGTGTCTATGGCGTTCATGATACATATAAAGAGGGAAAATAATTAAATTAATATTAGTCGACTCTAATAATAACCTAACGCAAAATAACGAAACTATTTCAGTTAATAACAAATTTAAGCTATGTGCATGGCTACAGAGATGACATGAAACAAAAAGTTGCAGTATTACAAGGAACAGTTCAATGTAATTATTTCTATTTGATATAATTTGAACATAAACAAATCACTTGTGATAATGATTAATTTAATGAACTAATTTAGTTACGTTCCGTTTACTTCAGCATATTGAATCAGAAAGTAAATAAAACCAGTTATGTTCGTGCTTTCTACTATAGGTACAAACCCTGAAATTTTGGGAAAGGCGGCTGACAGTAGTCATCGATGCTATCAACTTCAGTGCTAACAACGACAATAGCAACGGCAACACCAACCCCCAGTACTTGACTGGTACTCTTTTGTCGGCATCGAAAGGATGAAAGGCAAAGTTGAATCGCCGGAAAATTGTAGAAAATGAATATTAGAACAATACCTATTGTCATAAGTGCTCTTAGAATGATAGCAAAATGGGCTGGCTCTTACTTATCTTATATTCCAAGACATTCATAGATAGAAGAAATTCAATATATAGTACTCATGGGACCTGCACAAATCCTACGAAAAATATTGCTTATATAATTCAAAAGCCAATCTAGGCTTTCTAAGTTAATTCCAACAAAGGTGTGTGTGAATCATTCTAACTGAAGGGGATTATTGAGATCTTTTATTTAACTTCACTGTTCATTTGCGTATTGTGGAATTTCTTTTCGTGTTTTTAAACGCGAAATGATAAACTAACCCCGGCCCTTAGTAAAATAAACTGAATTGACACTAAAATTATAGATATTGTCTTAGAAATACCATTTCTCTAGAAAATAAAAATCCTGATGTCGAAGGTACAGCTGCTCCTGCTGATGAGGACGGCGACGAGAACGTCGACGGTGATAATGATGAGCATGATGACAGTGATGATGATGATGATGGTGGGGGTGGTGGTGGGGATAATGTTTTTGAGGTTTATCATATTGACGTCGACGACGACAATGATGCTACCGGTGATGATCACGATGGTGTTAGTATTGATAACGGCGAGGACAATGTATAAATGATAAATTAAGTGGTAACGCTATCATAGACAATAGACGTATAAATAATCAAATTCCCTATGTTGGATCTAGTTATTAATGAAACCGAGAGTAATGCATATTTCAAGTAATGTCCACAATATATATATTAAATCTATTCTTCTTATAAAATTATGTGTGGCGGTCGTTGAGACGCATAGTTAACGGTTGCACAGGGGTCACAAATTAGCCATGCTGCGAGACTAATCTAGAGTGACTTCCGGAAATGCTGGACCGATATTATTCCGAATACAATATGAACCAGATTACTCCAATACAGTATGTAAACACATATACATACACGTTGACACATACATTTATATATATATATATATATATATATATATATAGAGAGAGAGAGAGAGAGAGAGAGAGAGAGAGAGGGGGGAGAGAGAAAGAGAGAAAGGCAGATATATATATATATATACATATATGAAGAGAGAGAGAGAGAGAGAGAGAGAGAGAGAGAAATAGATAGATAGATAGATAGATAGAAAGAAATAAAGTAATGCCTCGTTTTATGAGAACCTGCTTTACGAGACAACGGTTTTGCGAGTTGTGTCTTTCAAGCACAAAATCCAAATTTACTATTCCCATAACCAGTGCTTCTGTGTGTTACCGAGAAATTTTTAGAGAGCGAAAGAAAGCTTCTTCTAAGCAAACAACACTTGACTTGTTTTATAAATTGACATCTACAAGTCCGTCTACGGGTGCTTGTGAATCAGCGATCGCATCTAGAAGTGGTGTGCGCGACTCTAGTGCGACTGAGAGTGATTAAGAAATTGATCATAATAATATTTTTTTTATTAGAAATGAACTAGACGTTCTTTTTACTTTACATAAGATATTCTTTACATTCTACTGTTGTTTTATTGTCATTTATTTACGAATATTCTAAATTTTATAGGTAAAATACTTTTCTGGGAACGAATTACAATTTAAAACATTGCTACTATGGGACAATAACCTCTGTTTTACGAGTTCTCGCTTTACGAGTGGTATTCGGGCAAAATTTAACTCGTATATCGAGGCATTACTGTATAGACACACACAAACACACACACGCACACACACACACACACACAACACGCACCTATACAAGCATACATACACACACATGTATATTTAACAGAATATAATGCACTGTCTGCATAATCGATTCGTTAGTGAGGAGATAGAATCAGAAAGTAATCTTTTGGAGAACATGTTAATCCATTTTTACACATCTTTCGTTTGTGTAAATTAAATTTGTGTAACTGAATTTTCATGTCAGTGAGTTTATTTTCACCAATTAGTGTTTTACTTTATAGACTTTTCATCGATTTTTGCCACGTTGTTCTGCCCAAATGGTACTCATATATCACAATTATTTGCAAAAGTCTCTTTTTATTTTTATTATTACTGTTGCATTTACGTGCTAAGCAGTAGATTTTATAAGGTTGAAATCATATTTATTTATTCATTTGTTTGTATGTTTATTTATTATTAATATAGGCAACGCTTGTCACATTATTAGGCCCTCCTTGATGAAAGGTTGGGAGGAAGAGAGGCAGTCAACTTCTTTCAAGAACTTCATCCGAATAATTACAAAAGGTTAGATAGAGATAATCTCTGTCAAAGGCAGGATTAAACGAGCTACACTGTGAAGGCATTCCAACTGTCAACATCAGTCAAATATAATTCACAAAGATTTGGTGGATTCGAGGTTATTAGTGGATATATAGTACTTTGATTGTTTAATATTTTGTTTAATATAAGGCGGCGAGCTGGCAGAAACGTTAGCGCGCCGGTCAAAGTGCTTAGCGGTATTTCGTCTATCTTTACATTCTGAGTTCAAATTTCTACGAGGTCGACTTTGCCTTTCATCCTTTCGGGGTCGATATATTAAGTACCAATTGCGTACTGGGGACGATCTAATCGACTGGTCCCTTCCCCCAAAATTTCGCGCCTTGTGCCTAAAGTAGAAAAGAATATTTTGTCTAGGACTTCGCCTTTTATTCTTTCGAGTCTGATGAAATAAGTAGTAGTTGAACACTGGGGTTGATGTAATCTTGTTACGTCCTCCCCAAAATTGCTGGCCATGAGTCAAAATTTGAAACAAATTATTTAGTGTAGTAATAGTATTATCAAAATGTATTTCCAAATATATATATATATATATATATATATATATATAGATATATGTGCGTGTGTGTGTGTATGTATGTATTATACGGAATAACATAAATGACGTCAATGAATTTTTGTAACACTCTTCAACAAGAAAAGCAAAATAAAGTAGAAAAGCAAAGTTACGAGAATATCCAAGATTATTTTTCCTCGTTTGATGTTATTATATACTTCTATAACTACGTATCCCAATTGATTTAAAGTTATTCGTATATTTTGCGCAATGTTTTCTTTGATCTGAAGTGAGATAAAAAGAAAAAAAAAGTCATTTAGCGAGGCAGAAATAGTAACAATTTGAATGACAATTTATCCTGATATCTAGTAATAAAACAAGAATGTCTGCTATTTCCATGTCAGTATCAGAAAATACAATGATCCGCTGGGATTCGGTTCTCTGAATAACTTTTGAAGTATGCCCCCTTTTTCAAACACGGGGAAGTCGAATAAGTTCTGCACGCATATTATACCTCAACTACATAAAAATCCCATATTGAAATGTAAACGTCCATTTTATATTTTCATACACATAGGTGCAGGCGTAGCTGAGTGGTAAGATGTTTGCATCTCAACTACATGGTTCCGGGCTCAGTCTACTATAGCCTCGAGCTTTTACTATAGCCTCGGACCGACCAAGCTTTGTGGGTGGATTTGGTAGACAGAAACTGAATGTGTGTGTGTGTGTGTTTGTCCCATACCACCGCTTGACTACCGGTACTGCTGTGTTTACGTGCCCGTAACTTAGCGGTTCGGCGAAAGAACTAATAGAATAAGTAGCGGGTTTATAAAAAGTAAGTACTGGGGTCGGTACATTCAGCTGAAAGTTCTTCAAGTCGCTGCCCCCACCACGGCTGCTGTCTAATGACAGAAGCGAGTAAAAGGTAAAAGACACCTTTAGACAATTTTCCTCAGCTTCCTTGAGCAAATGTCAGGAAAATGTTCCCGACTATTCTCATACAAATAATAAACTGAAATCCACATATTTGCTGTTGACCCACGAACATATGCTTTTGTCTTCATTCGTTTACAAAGGAGCAATTAAGCAATAACACTTATCTTGTAAAATTTCTTCTAGCTACTAGAAGTATTTTTAAAATATTCAGCAGACTACAGGTTTCCGATTTGTTGAAATTAGATAAAATTGAAACGCTTGAAAATTCTTTATTATTAAATTCTTTCTTAATTTATTAGAGAAAAATAAATGAGATCTTCAACAAGAGTAAGCAAAACTGCATCAAAACTACAAGTTTTGAAAGTAATTTGGTGACGACTTGAAACGCTTTCAAGTGGTTTGGAGACATTTAACATAATTCAGTTACTCCCAATCATCGAATTCCTTTCGTCCAATTCAACACAAAAAAAAAGGAAAAAATTTGGACACAACTTTCAAAATGATTATAAACAAGGAGGAAAATAAATAAATAATTAAACAAATTAATTAATCAATAAATAGAAGCAAATCACTTCACTTTTGTTACAGCACAATCTCTTCATTTCTCAACCCGACCACTTCCACAACAACCAAACAGAAACTGTTTGACCATCAACACCATCGTCTCCGCTTCCCCGGTCGTCTTCAGCGTCTACTGATGCTACAGCAATCTTACTACTAAACGTATCACTATGTATAAAACTTCGCCACCTCAATCCCACACTATATCTGCTACCACCGCAATCCCACTCAATGTATGTAAAAGAGGATCCATGGTGTCACTCCTAACCTGCAATCACTCTTATCTCTCCGACAATACTATTCAAATCTCTTATTTCAGGAACATGAATAAATACTCAATGTCCATATCAGATGGAAAACTGTAATCCCAAAAGCTGCTGCTATACCCTACATTAGTTTGCATGCTTACAGTATAACTCTTACCCTGTCCACCACCCCTGAACTAGACATATAAACATGTATCATATCTCTATCTTTTACCACAGTACTATTTTGCTGTATGATGGTACATCACAAATCCTGATATTTTATAATTTGTTCGGAATTAATTGTAATTAATAACATGAATATGATTAGAATTAAATTTAATAGACTGTTAACTTTGATAAGATATCAAATCTGAAGATCTTGAAATCAAGAGTTCAATAAAATATTTTATTATTCAATCAACAGTATCAACTATAATTATTATAGCAAAATCACATCGCTATTTATCCTCTCTACAACTACATTAGCACTGTCGAAACCACTGATCCGGTTTGTTTCCAGAAGTTCGGAACCAAAACAACATTCTAGCGAAAAACTCATAACCACATCCTACAGAGTGCCCGCGACCGCAATGACAGCAGTTGCCAAATGACCGCTACCGAACAATGCACTTCTTTATCCATACTGATTCTGGCGAAAGAAATCCAGGCGAATATTCTCGATATCATAGGTACCACTACTGTCACATTAGTACATGAAACCCCTTCACCGGCAGAGTTACTTCTAATTAGTAATGAAAATATTCAATTTATTTAAGCAACACAAAGAAGTTCATGCAAATAGTTTATCTCGTCCACTTCTGACTTTTAGTTCAGGCAACTGAAGAAACCGCATTATATATGGGATGGCATAATATATATATATATATATATATATATATATATATATATATATATATATATATATATATAATGAAGCATCCATGTGAATTACATCAGACTGCATTACTACATATCTCAACTTGTCCTTGAAGAAGACTGTGCGAATCGTTAGCCTTTCCACTCCACACGGTCAGTTATCTATTCTTTTTGGTTGTTAGTACAAGGTAATTTAATTAATAGGAAGATAATGTTAATTAAAGACAAAATAGAATAATTAAAATATTCAATGTCTAGAAAATTAAACAAAGATCACATTGATTAAATAATGAAATATTTTATTGAATTTCGATTTCAATATCTTTAGATTTGATGTTTTATTAGTAGCAATAAACCATTCAGTTTAATTCTAATGCTTTTGATATTATTAATTATAATTAATTACGAGCAAATTATATCATGATGGAGCACGAACAGAAAAGTTTTGAAGAACATTTGGTCATATTTTGTCATTGAACGTTAACCAAATTTATTTCGTTTATTTATTTATTTATTATTGATTTTAGTTTTTTTTTTTAGCTTCTACTGAAAAGTTTAAGTCATTGCATCAGGGCTTGTCGCAATACGTGTCGAAACTTTGGTTTGTATTGTGAAAGTAATTATTGGTGTCAGACTGTGAGTACAGCTGGAATCGTTCCGTGAAAGAATGTTCTTCTGTTGTTTAAACGTTTGTTTCTCTTACCCACGTTTATTTGTGAAAAGAGTTCTGCACTTACCGTACACTGACTATATTTTGTTTTACACAGTTATCTAATCCTATGCCAAACTCGTAATCGCAGAAAAGCGGTTCGTATGTGCATCTATTGAGCCGTTTTATGTGTATATCACTAAATTACATACGTACCTTTGACTTCAGTTCACCTATGGGGTTACAAGGAGTTTTGTTTGTCTCTCGCTCAACTGCGCCCCACATAATAATCAAAGGGTTTGCAGTCTGGTAAGTAAGGTGGACAGATGTAAGGGGATGTGGTCACAGAAATTATCTGACAGCCATAACTGGGTTCTTCTGCTTCTGTGACATGGTGCAGAATCAGGAAAGTTGTGAGAGAAAGTTGTGCTGAAAGAGTACTTCAGGGTTAGCCCCCCCCCCACCAATCCTTCCGGAGCCACATGGAGCTTTAGATGTTTTCGCTCAATAAACGCTCACAACGCCCGGTCTGGGAATCGAAACCCTAATCCCATCATCGCCAGCCCACTGCCCTAACCACTGGGGCATTGCGCCTCCACACACACACACACATATACATTATGTATATAAATATGTATATATATATATACTCATACACACACACACACACACACACACACACACACACACACACACATATATATATATATATATATATATATATATATATATATATATATATATATATATATATATATGTATATATATACAAATATAAAATGCTAAAATTAGGAGAGAAGAGAGAAAGAGAAAATGAGGGACGAGTGAGAATAGTGAACACGAAGTATGATTTGTTTTAATGTTACTACATGAAACATATACGTTGCTATTATCTTCGATGACAGTTCTGCGAGAAATAAAACAAACTATGGCAGTACTGACATATGTCAATATGAAAACAATATCTCTTCTGGCTTGTAAACATCAAACCATTGCATGCTTTGAAGACGTATATATAGTCATTGATATAATACAACTTCATATACAAATATATCTACCATCATTTGATACGACCTGGTATATTTGCGGAATATCTAATCTGAGAAGTTTAAACATACATCACCGACGCGACTTACAAACAAAATGGGTGTGCTATGGAATATATCCAATGGACAATATATAGTGTTGTATCTTTTATATGATATCTTTGGAGACAGGATATATTGCTAATGAGAGCTTTGGATGGTCACGAGAGAATACAAATATTATGTATGTATAAGTTTTTATAGATTTGTTGCGTCTATCCTACGTGTACTTTTGGTAGCATTTAATGCATTTTTCATTTATGGTCATATACATATACACACACTCACTCTTATATATTTGCACAATGTCACACATTCATAAATATGTGTGTATATGTATATGTATATATATATGTATATGTATATGTATATGTATATGTATATATATATATATATATATATATATATATATATATATATATATATATATATATATATATATATATATGTATGTATATACATACACACACATATATATATATATATATATATATATATATATATATATATACATATATATATACATATATATATATATATATATATGCATACATATATATATATATGTATACGTATATCTATATATGTACATATATATACATATATATGCATGTACATATATATATGCATATATATATATATATATATATATATATATATATACGTTTATGCACATATATACATACACACACACATATATGTATATGTATATAATATATTTTTAAATAGATCTCTATCTCTCTCTTCCTCTCCCCCTCTCTCTCTCCCTCTCCCCCTCTCTCTCTCTCTATATATATATATATATATATATACACACACACACAATATATTCAATATAACTTAATATATTAATATATTGATATAATATCTGATTTTATTTTACTATACACTTTATCCGTTTTCAATTATAGCGCTCACTTTTCCACATTTTTTTTTCTCATGAACTAATAAATGTCAAGTTTTCTCCTTAACTCGGAGTAATTGTGGAAATATCTGGTGAGAAACAAGATTATATTGATCAAATTTCGAAATCACGTGATAAGTTTTTACCGAACTACTGCGGTTATGCTGGGGTACTACCTTGAAGAGATTTTAGTTGGATGATTCGACCCCGGTACATTTTTCTAAGCCACGTACACTGTTGATGGACGGGATGCAAAGAAAACAGCGCCGGCAATCAGGTGGCGGTGAAGGGACAAATAAGCGCCCAGATTCTGAAGATACGGCAGATTGGGCCTCAGACGAAACCCCTTGGTTACGAAGCTACAAACTTTTAACACGTAAACAGTGCATAATAAAAACACAATGAACTATGTGAAATAACTGAAAGTGACCCAATGTCAGGAATTTTGATAATTAGCTTAAGACTTTGATGTACGGTATTCCACGCAAAAAACAAGCCTTTGAAGTCATAGAATTACAAAAAGATTTCTTTTTTAGTTGGAAAGAAGAAACAACGAATATCACTGATGATAAATCTCTCAAAGAACTGAGGAGATAATATCATGAAATTAAGAATTCATCTCCCTTAATTTGTGTGAGTGCTTAACGAAAGTGACGTCTCAACTTCCTTTGCAAGCAGGATGCAAATGCAATTGCGTTTTCATCTAGTAGGTGAAAGGAATTCCAGACTTTCCTTCCCCTGAGCATGTAGCATGTAATCTAACTTTGAGAAGTCAATTAATTTATTGTAATTGTTTCCTCTTTGAGAGTTTCTAACAACTGCCGCTAGGTTTTGGTTTTTGTTCTCTAATTAAGAGCCTAATTTAAATTAATTAATTATATCTTGCGCTCGGCATTGGCATTTGGTACTTCCCACTTTACTTTATCTAGTGTTATTACAGTTACTGTCAGTATTATTGGTATGCCACGTTGTATCTAGTTTTTCCTCTTAAACTTCCGAGTTCAAATCATGCCAATAGGCCTAATTATTTTTCAGTTTTCTATAAGAAGCAAATTAAACTACCAGTCAAATACGTTTATCTATCAAACTGACGTTATCTTTCTCTAAAATTTGATGCTTTCTACCTATGAAAGAATTTAGTACTACTTTTAATGGGTAGCGGACTAGCGCAGACATTAGTGTTTCGTACATAATTTCGCGAAATTAAATAGAGCTCTGTTATGTCTTTAGTTCAATTCCTCACTAAATCCAAATTTGCCATTCATTACTTTGTGGCCCACGCTATAAAATTCCAGTAAAATATCAGATCAGTTTAATCGACTATCTCTCCTTCGCAAAAAGTTTTGGTCTGGTAACTATGTTACCGGGAAGGCATGTAACAAGTAGACAATAACAAACACTCATTAAAATCAATAGTACGCTAACCTTATATAAGATACTCTCAGCAACTGTACGAAATGAACCCAATAATGCAAACTTAGAATTAGAGAATCAATCAGTCTCCATCACTGAATATACACCAGTACTAGATATCCTCAAAAACAACATTATGAACCTTCCCCATGTAGACACAAAGAATAACTATCATATAATATTTATAAACATGAAGCAAAAAATAGCCTTACAGTGGACAAATAAGAAAAGTCGGAAGATTACTGGTTAAATTGCTGAACCGGGTGGTACGTTGTGTTCTTCAGTAAAACGTTGCACTTCAGGTTGCTCCACTCCACCTAGTTGTAAACAGCAAACCATATGATGGAGAACCGCCCCGCTCAGTTGGGAACTGCCTTGATTTCGGTCAGCTATATGACATGGAAACCGGATAACCTGCCGCCATGAGATACAGGATTGGAGATAATAATATCGACAGTATTATTACAATCTATTACAATAAAACCCTGCAGATTTAATCGTTGCTTTACATCTTTACAAGATCGATAAAATACATATCAATATTGATATGGATCGAATATGTGAGAACCTTTTCTCTCTAAAATATTTGATACTGTGCCTATGTTTTATATCATAGTTATTAAAGTTTATGTCTCACATATTATGACTTAGTGGTTAAGAACTTTATATCGTAACACCGGCGTCCCTTGTTGCACCGCATTGCACAGCTTGTTGATAAAATGCTATTAATAAGACAAGCCATATCGCTAATTAATTGAATGCCAGTTCGATCAGACAATCACAAGGAAAAGCATATTTACCATATGAACGGCCCGAAGATTGCAAAACAGACAGTCTCAAAGACTCTTTGAATATGTTTTGGAGTAGTAACGTTCCAATTTCTTCGATACTTTCCTCTTTTTATCGCTGAAACCGTGGCACAAAAAATTTCCATCCATATCAATACAGATTTTTGGTATGAAACATTATTCGGACCATGAAACATTATTCGGACCGAAAAGCATAGCCAAATGTTCTGGATCGTACAAAAACAGATTCATTGGTAATGGTTTCGTGTTGGTTAATACGTTTTTAGTGAAACTTCATGGATCGAAACTGTTTACAAACTGATCCGATGAACTCTATTTAGAATTCGAATGATACATATGTGTCACGTGTACTCTGCTCTGCTGATTCTGGTAGATAAATATGTGAGGGGTACACGTGTTTGTGGAATGCTCATCCACGTATACTTTAATTCAAAAGTCAGGTTTTTAAAGAATCTATCCCCTCGTACAATTTATTGCTTTTTATTACAATTCGGGTACTTAACTCACCGAAATTTTCTTTATATTTGGCTCTTTTAAGGTCCAAAATAAGAATGAGAGATAAAACACAGGTTGGTCTACTAGATCACTCAACACCGAAAATAAAATTTTATCTTGGTGGTTACGTTAAATATGAATACTTACAAAATTTAAGTCGCAATCTGACAGAATTCCTATCGCGCCGGTTGAGATGCTTGATGGTAATTCATCTGTCTTCACGCTCTGAGTAATTCCGCTGAGGTCGACTTTACCTTTCATCATTTCAGGATCGATAAAATAAGTACCAGTTGAATACTGGTGTCGACGTAAGTCGCATAGCCCTTCCCCGAAATTGCTGGTCTTACGTCAGAATTTGAAATCAATATTGTAGCAGTCTACGTAACATTAAATGATACAGTACTAATAGAGGAATTTCATAATTCCAAGCTGATAATCTGAAATTTTAATCGAAGTACAGTCACGATGGCTCCGTCATTTAGTGCAGAGAAAGAAAATCGATATTTTCCAGTCAAGGATTCAATGAAAAAAAAATCAATAATCTCCATTCAAGAATCATGTTTTGGGAAATACCGGATGACCAAGCTGGAAATACCAAAATTGTATCGATCCGCTTCATGGTAAATTCCAAGCAGCTGTTTCCGCAAAATCCGAAGTGCATCAAGTGCCGGAACACAAACCATAACACGAGGAAGTATTTACATGATAACTCGATCTGCTTGAAGCAACACCCAACCCACCATGAAATTACATATTTACACATACCGTTCAATTATAAAAAGGTTCCAATTTGACGAGCTGACAAAAAGATTAAGGTAAATGTTATTAAGAAAAAACGACATTACAATAAGGTTAAGCTAAACTGATACAGTTTATTTCATTTGTTTTTTAAAATGACATCGTTTAAATGGCGGCCTCTAATCCTGATAAACTGCTGAAATTGATTTCTTGAGTTTTCTATCATCTGCGTGTCATTTCCGACACTATGTATCCGCTTGATTGACGTATAGCAGACTGCAATTCATCAACAGTTGTCAGTCGATGTTTGTAGACCTGAAATTGCTGGTTCCAAGAACAAAATCACAAGGAGCGAGATCAAGCAAATTCGATCCAGAGTGCAGGTCATTTATTATTACCACTTAAGATCAAGTGCCCTAGAATCTATTCTCTAAGAAAATTTCATTTAGCTCATTATGTGAGGGGTAACCCCATCCTGTTGAAATCACACATTCGAATGCGTGTGTGATTTTGAGATCCAGAAATTTCCGTAGCAGCTCCATATTAACAACTGGATGTTGCTGTGTCTATTTGGCCTCCCTCTTACAGAAGTAGATGTTTCAAACACCAGAATTAGCAACAGTGCTCCATATTATATTGTAAATAGTCAATATAGTTTTTAGAATATATTTTGTGGACATGAAGGAGATAGTATGTAGGTAATATAGTTTATAGAATAAACTCTTCGTTACACAACATGCCTACAGGTGTCAGCGGTCACGGATCACAACAGCATTCGTTAAAACTAGCTTGTGAAGCCAACGAATAACTTCTCTCTCTCTGATTTGATCGTGGTCGTCTCTCTTTCACTTTTTCAACAGACATTAACTGATCAGCACTCATTTGATGTCCAGTGAATATAGTCCGTTTCATCTCTGTGTTGAGAAGACAGCGATTTTTTCTGCTTATCTAAAGACTTCAGCAAATGCTGTTCTATCCGTATATATCTCCATCATTCATGAAACGAACTCTGTCTGCAAGGCACTGATAAGCTTTTGCTCGTACTTCTAAGTATTTCAGATCACACAGCTATATATAAATGTATTGACATTTCATTATACTTATTCATAACCTTTTATTTGGCAATAAATGTTTGATCTCATCGAAAGCAGCCTTGATCTGTCCAATAATTGACTTTCATGTCTTTCTGTCTTCTGATATTCTTATACCCCACATGTGGTTAAAGTTATGGACGTCTTTCAATGTATAGTTCCATAAATATTAAGAAGCAAATTGTGTATTAGTTTGCATTTTTGCAAGCATCTCAGTGATAACATTCAACGACACTTCTTTCTCATAATGAATTTTTTTCTGTCCCTGTAATCTTATTCAGTGCGTTCGATGGTGAACTGGTAATTTCTCAGCGTTTTGCTTCCCGACTGCATCGTACCGAGTTCAGTCTAACTGTATGGAACTAAGGGCCATGTGTTTTTCACTATAGTTTCAAAGACCCGGGAATAGAATTGGTACACGGAAATTGAAAGAAGCTGTCATATATATATATATATATATATATATATATATATATATATATATATATATATATATGACAGACGTGGACTTTGGCCTTCATCGCTTCCGGCTTGATAAGATGAGTACCAGTTAAGCACTGGGATTGATGTAATCGATATCCTCACATCCTGAACTTGTTGGCGTTGTGCGAAAAGTTGGAATCTATATATTTGATGAATGTAAGTGTATTCATTGATGAAATTACGCAAAGAAGGTAAGTATGCTATAAGAAATATATTTCACACTCAACATGGTTCTCTAATATCCAATATCGTAAACATATTTTATGAGTTCCAGATAATATTTTCCAAATGAATGATGTTACCTAACGGTATTGAGATGCCTTATAAAATTCAAAATGTTGGGGAAGAAGCGGGGAAATCTCATGAAATGTACTGCCCAGTGAGGAGAATACGTATGCATTAAGCGTAATAGAAACACACATTTCTAGTATAAACGCAAATTCAAAAAATATGAAATGAAGGAAAACTGCTCAAGTTGAATAATTTTATGTTTTCCCCGCATTCAATTTGTATTTAAGAGTTTACTTTCTGCAAAAATATTCTTTATAATGTTTCATTTTGTTACTTTCCTGTGCTCCCGAGTGTTTGCGCTATATTATGATTTTATAATCTCATCATTAAGTAGATATATTCCAGCAAGTTTATATACGTTTCTCCGTTCTCCGTTCATCTCTATCATAGCCTATTTTCCAAGTCCTAAAGCGCGCTGATATTAGTACCAAATATTCTCACTGTTTTCAATAAGGAGTCTAGTTCTTCTTTGCATTTGCCATAAAATATTTAAATCTCTCCATAATTACATAGTTCATTTTTTTTCTTTTTCTTTCCCATTGGGTATCTTTTCTTACGTTTCTGTAGTGTAACCAAGGATCGGATCAGTGCGATTGCAAACAAGACGGGAGAGAGAATGTCCCCTTGAAATCTATCTATTTTGATTTGAATATCTCTTAATCTTTCTCTGATGACAACCGCTACTTTTCAGTGACTATGTGTCTTCTCACTGGCACCAAAACAGTTTGAGATTTTGAAACGATCCATCCATCACTTGATCCACCAGTTCAGCAGTGAAATGAAAGTTATCAGCTTCCCCTCCCCTCAAAATAGCTGGTCCGGAGCCAAAAATTAGAAAGAATTTGAATTTCATCCTCCGGGGACCATTATATATACAGTGCCGCAATAATTCAGTTTATCCTTCATTCTACATTTGTTGACATGTTTATGTAAGGAAAACTTGTTAATAAACTGTTTTTTCATTTGTCTCATTAAAATGCTCTTTGCGTTGCTAATATTCTTTAATTAGATGCTTAATATCCTAGTCTATATTTGTAATAATATGGTGTGCATCACTTATGTCACACTTTAGATCAGAATCTGAAATTTAATTAAGAGACCATAGTATTTGATTTAACCTGAGTACCTTGTATGACCGGTTTCTTGTTTTGTAATATTGGCTATAATTGTTTAATTTTATTGTCCACCACCTACAATTAATTAATTTATACTCATCTGCTGCTAAAAGCTAAACTCTGTAGGTCTTTCATCTTCACATCTTTTAATTGCTCTCAGCGTGCGTTTATTGCGTTTTAAACATGAGGTAAAAAACAATAACTTTTGTCAGAACAAAGACTTTGATATTGTTATTAAAACATTCAAACTTTTCGACATCGACATTTTATGACTGCTATTTAATTTTAATTGGAAAATAAGTACAATTAATACGGCTTCAAAGACTATTACAAGCATATTCTAATAAAACTGTCGCTACAATACTTTAACAAATGGCAGTAAATATTAGCTGAACATCTCAGAGATTAATGTATTTGACTCTGAATGTTCGAGACAAATTTATTTTCTGAAACACTTCGAGAGAGTATTTAAGTAGAATATTTTATATTTGCTTCGTTTGAAGGAATGGTATACTTACATGCGCTTGACAGATGCGCCGAGCGCATGCTGTCGTACGAAGAAAGTGGGACAGAGAAAAAATAATCTAGAAAACCAAAACTTACACGTAGAATAATATGTATGTAACGGTTCCTGGGGTGTTTGTGGGTGTTAAGGGAACGAGAAAATAGCGAGTCATGAGTGCGCGAAGTAAGGCAGGCATTTGCGTATGATGTTAAGAAGTATGACTTGTAAGTTCTGGATTTGATACAAAATGCGCAGAACTTTGAACTTGCCTATAAGTATATATATATATATATATATATATATATATATATATATATATATATATATATATATATATATATATATATATGTGTGTGTGTGTGTGTGTGTGTGTGTGTGTGTAGATAGATAGATAGATAGATAGATAGCTAGATAGATAGATAGATAGATAGATAGATAGATAGATAGATAGATAGATAGATAGATAGATAGATGTAAATAGGAATTTACTAATGTGTGATCACAGTAACATTACAAAATACTGTCAGTAATAAGATTTCACTAACATCACTAAGAGCAATTTCTCCTATAAAAAAATCTAAGGTTGTATTAACATATAATATGCCCTGGATATTGTGACTTGTACATTAGATGTAACATTACCAGTTACACTTTTTCCTCACAAGGAAGATTTATCTATTATTATTATCTGCTTTCGCTGTATTAACATATCTATAAGTTATTACTTATCAGACTGATTGTGTTTACCCGAAATTTTCTCGGTTACAATCGATAAAATACCAAACAGAATACTTCTCCGGTTTTAATCACATTTTGTTTTCTCAATTCCTGCTTTCCCAACTCGCCAATATCGATCTTAACATTTATTATTTCATGGTGATTAAAATAATTGCCAAATATTATTGTTGATTTTGTTACTTTCAGGCCCGGTGAACCTCTGTGCGAGTAAAACTATGGTAAAATATGTAATGGCTATGACTGCCACTAGCTGTCCTTATCTGGAGCTATAATATCGAATGCGGCTGTCTTTTCAGGGAAATAAGCTATAATATGCTGTAGATATGGGTACCATTTCCAATAGATATGTGCGCTATGTAGGTTCTCACTCACCGACACCTATATAATCAATCGATTAGATCGATGTAATTAACAATATGTCATTTTTGTTATGTCTGTGTCTGTGTCAGCGTGTGAAAACTTCATTATTGTAATTAGCAAGGTGATGAATCGATCTAATCAATATAATCGATATATTTATATGTGTATATTATCTATGATATTATGCTTCAGAGAAGAGTTCGAATAAGTATATCAAACGGTTGATTCAATCGGAGAAACAAATATTCACATGAAGGAAATATAATATCAATATATGAATATAATCAATACAATCCGTAAATCAATATTTACGGAGTGTTGTTATGATCATGACCATTTTGAGTTCATTTCTGTTTACCTTAAGTTCGTTTTTTTATCCATTCCCTTAGGTAAAAAATATATAGGAAAATTGAATATAACATTCTACCATAGGACATCCATAGATTTATATTAGTAGTACTTTTTATGTTACTTGAATGTCAGAAGTTATGTGTTTGCCTACAAAACTAAGATTATTTAGTTTCGTCATTCTAACTGCTATACTCGTAATTCCACCGAGGGTTGCTATGTATTCCCGTTCTCTAGATCGCTTATATAAATCTATCTATTGCTCTAGAGTCGTCTAAGAAAATATTAGAAAACCACTACTATATAATCAATTATCTTTTCTTTCCTTTGTAAACCTATGAACTGTATGAACGTAATAAATTCGTATTATATGGCAATCATTCTATAGTAAAACGATATTGAGGAAAACTTGCCACTGTGATCTGTGATCTTCCTTCGCAGTTATTGATGGTAAAATAAATAATCGGAACAGACGTCACTTGTGCTTTACGTCATAATATCAAGAAACTATGTATATTGTAGAAACCAGCAGAAATTGACAGACTGCACTATCATTGTCACAAAAATAAGACAACGTCATCGTTTTTATTATTGGGAATAAAAGAGTGGGTTGCGAGATTCAATAACCTGCAATGCAAAATTTCGTTAGTATCTTAGTTTAAATCTTACTAATACTACCAAAACAACGGAGCCAAATATAATTTTCTAATTATAATTGTTCCTTCATTGTTCCTTGAAGCTCTCAGAAAATGTTTCTCTCTCTCATTCCTCATTCTCTCTCTCTCTCTCTCTCTCTCTCTTACGGACACACACATCTGTAAACATACGCATATATACATGTATATATATATATATATATATATATATATATATATATATATATATATATATATATATATATATATATATATATATATATATATATATATATATATATATATATATAATACATACATACATACATACATAAAGTTATGTATTTATATGTATATATTTCTATATTTATACTATTCTATGCTTTGACTTTGTTTTTCTTTATTTTCACATCAACGGAACAATTGTCAGCTTGTATATCAAAACAGAAATCAGTTTAAAGAAACACTGTCAATGTTAATGAAACTAAAAGTTGAAATTGTAGATTGAATCTATCACTATTCTCATTTTCTCACATGTTTGATGTTTTCTGTTTTTGTTTTGTTTTAGGAAAACACAATTTTCTTGCAGATTTAGCAGTAGAAAAGTCATACATATAACATGTAATGTCAAAACTGGGAAGATTTCATTTTGGTCTTTGACCCCTCGATCTTCCTCGATGCTACTAATTCGTTTATCTTTTACTTTTTACTGTTATTGAAGTGCAGTCGTGCTGCGACACCACCTTGAAGGGATTTTTATCGAACAAGTCGAAAGAATATTTATTTTTAACTTGATACTTCTATGGTATGCTTTTGCGAAACTACTAAGTTATAGGGACGTACGTAAACATGTACTGAACTTCAACGGGTCGTGGGAGTCATAACACACACACACACACACACACATAATTCAGACGATCCTTTATTATAGAAGTTACACTCTCTCACATGCATATGCACATGCATCCAGTAAAGGCATTGGATGCTGTTTATAAATACTTACTAGCGTTGTAACAAAGAGAAAACTTTAGCGATTCAATACATAGAAAGAGTTCATATAACTTGTATAATCGGTGATCGATGTGATCGATAAAAACAATACACGGGATGGTGCTGGTACGCCAGAGTAGACACAATTCAATAATTGAAACAAATAATTGAATAAAAGTTTTGCCACTTACGCGGCCATTTCAATCCCTCTTGTCAAGTAACTAAATTGTTAAAACTTTCAAGATGTATGCATAACGTACACTAAATTTATCCACTTGAAACTATAACTGTCAGCATTGAAACTTATTTCTAAACAGAAGATTCTTTTATAAGTTTCACCTTCTGCAGTGAAATAAAACCTGACGCATTTATTAAACAGATTTATTTATCATTACTTTCAGCTTAACTTAGTATATATTCAGGAATTTCTCCAAAATTCCTGCAGACATTCTGGCTCTTCATTACATATGATATAGCAAATTTGTTTTGACTTTAACTAATATACCTAAACCGTTGCTTCAACTGTTATTAGAAGTAATATTTACGTAAAATTTAGAGAAATATGCATTGGACTTGACAGAAAGTGATTATAAATTTCAATGAGTTATGAAAAAATTACATTAGCAATTTTAGGCTGATACAGAGTACAGATATATTTCTATAAACTAAATATTCATGATTTATATTTCACTACACTTTTCATCTGTCTGGAGCCCATGAAACCAACATTTGTACTAAATAAAGAGCGATGTAATAAAAATCACCCTCAGGTGAGAGTTTATTGCTAACATATAACATGTGGCATAGTGTTTCTGGTAGCTTTGAAGTGTCCATATAGACGGGAAGAGATATATGCTGACTACTTTCGAGTCGCCTCACTCCTGCTCCAGAAGAACATGCAGATTTATGACAAAGGGAGAGAGTGAAAGGTTGACAGCAAGAACAGATTAATAATGATTACATCTGAGTAGAGTGGGGCAATATAAAAATATATTCTTTGCTTGAGGGCATCATGTGGCTCTCAGTTCAGGAGTCAAACAACTAATCGAACATCATGAGTCGAACCATGAGACGAACATAATGAGTCGAAACTCTAGATGAAATTCGTGAGTCGAATATCTAATCGGACATCATGAGTCGAACTTGGTCGCTTAATTTCCTACTATTGATTTACATTGCAAATGAGGAGGAATATTAAGTCCAAAGCTTGGCCAGAGTTGTGTCTCCTTTTCACCAACATATAAAATGTTTCCATAGTTTCGAAAAAATAATAATACTCACTGTCTCAAAGCCGTTCTTTCATCACCTCATAAATTTTTGTAATTAATTTACCGATATTCACTGCATTAACTATGCTGACACGAACTGATATATGGACTATACACTGACTAATAGAAAATGTAACCTTTTATTTAATATTATTATCCTTGATACTGGAGATATGAATTTACAATGCTACTCATTTACTCTTTCACTTGCTTCAGTCATTTGACTGCGGCCATGCTGGAGCACCGCCTTTTAGTCGAGTAAATCGACCCCAAGGTTTATTCTTTGGAAGCCTAGTACTTATTCTATCAGTCTCTTTTGCCGAACCGCTAAGTTACGGGGACGTAAACACAGGAGCATCGGTTGTTATGCTATGTTGGGGGGACAAACACAGACACACAAACATATACACACACATATACATATATATATCCATATATACGACGGGCTTCTTTCAGTTTCCGTCTACCAAATCCACTCACAAGACTTTGGTCAGCCCGAGGCTATAGAAGAAGACACTTGCCCACTGCTACTGTGAAACCTTCCTAACAAAATTGTGTGCTGATTCCCCAAATTACCCACAGTGGGTACAGAAGGCCGGAAGTGAGCCATCCAATTGCCACGCAGCGTGCAATTAACAGATGCAAATATTTCACAGATTACACCCTCCGTGCTCATAAATAAGGATATATATTGACTAAATTGACTAGAATGCCTTAGTTCATAGATCTGTCCGATCAAAGCTGACAACAATAGCAACAGCATCAGTAGTTTTAATCTAATAACATTAAAGACACATTGCATAGCACACAATCAATCAACATGCAAATAATTAAAATACATCGATACATAATTTCGGTAAGGGAACACATTGTCAGAATTGCTACCATGCAAACCAAAATGTTTAGCGGTATTTCTTTTGCCTCTTCATGTTTTGATTTCACACACCACCGAAGTCAACTTTGTCTCTCTTCCTGGGTCGATAAAATAATGTACCAGTCGACGTAATCGGTATCCTCCCCTCCTAAAAATATTTGCTCGATTTATACTAAAATTATATTGGGAGTATCTGTGAAGTGTCGGATATTTAAGGATTTTTTCTGCCTCCCAGACGTCACTAAATATATATATTCAACTAAAAAGTACCTTCGAGGGAAATCTGTGAAGGTTAACAATTGAATATACGGTAATACTCTTCTCTATACGCTACTGCTGTTGACTAAGGGAAAATCAAGTTCTAATACAACTTGCCATATCTGACGTCGTAGAATGTAAACAGTCTGTGGAAATTTCGCGCGATGGTTTAACACTTCTGCCACGCTGAGTTAAAGAACAACAACTAATAGCACAATGCCTTTTCTTTAAACCACTGCAAGAATATGAAAGCACACATAGTAATATTTTACTTTACCGTTTTACGTAGCAAATCTCATGTCACAGAAATCAAGTTTGATTCTATCTCTTCGGCTTGTTGAAATAAAGCTAAGTTTATGTAATGACGTCCATAAAATCGGTATTAGTAATATAATGGGAGTCAATAAATTGAAGACCAGTATTACACTGGTTTGAATAAAGTAACGGTCATTAATATACTAACGTAGATGAAATGAGAATCAAAATATACTAGTTTGGTTAACATGAGGATCATCTTCGATGAAATGAGAATGGAAAGTGTTCTTACATAGATAACAAGAGGATAAAATGTATACTAACATAGATAACATGATAATTAAAATATATTAGCATAGATAAAATGAGGATAAAATGTCTACTAAGCTGGGTGGAATGAAGACTGAAAATAAACCAGCAAAGATAACATTAGGATGAAAATATTCTGAAGTCGATGAAATGAAAGACGTACGAAGGTGATAGAATTGGGATGGCTAGTATTGTGATAATGGTAGAAATTAGAGTCGGGAATGTATTGGTTTCAACTTCTGGCACAGGGCCACGAAATTCCGGGGACAGAGTAAGTCGATTACATTGACCCCAGTGCTCAATTCGTATATATTTTATAGAGCCCGAAAGGAGGAAAGGCGAAGTTGACTCCGGTGGCATCTAGACTCAGACTGTTTACGCAATGGCGGAGAAAACAATGTTTAGTGTTTTGCCCGGTGTGCTAACGATTCTACCAGCTCGTCACTTTAGGGATAGAAATGTATATATATGTATATATATATATATATATATACATAAGCATATCTGGAAAGCGATAATATATGATATTTCATAAATATACGGGATATGTAGATGTGTATTCGTGTCTGTACACAGACTAAAATATTTTATATAAATATATTTTTCTGAAGTAGTAAAGTAAGTCTTTCACAAAGAATATGTCTGGTATTTAATTTCCTCTAGTCTTGTTCTACTATATATATATATATATATATATATATATATATATATATATATATATATATATATATATATATATATATATATATATATATATTTAACACTAAGGTAACTTGTGTGTGTATGCATGTATGTCTTTATGTATGTACACGGCGGACTTATTTTAGTTCCCGCTTACTAAATCTACTTGAAAGGCTTTGGCTGATCTTCAGCTATATGAGAAGACACATGCTGAATGTGAGGTGCAATGAGAGTGAACCCTAGACGACATGGGTGGGAAGTAAACGGCTCACCCATGCAGTCACGCCTGCACCTCGCTACGAATATGGATCCATCATCGATCCAAATTGTGGTTATATTTTTCTATAATTTCTTGTCATATGTGACGTGTAATATTCTATGAATTATTTTTATGATAATAGAGTGTTCGCAAACTATTTCATAAAATATTCTGTTGAATACTAACTGAATTGTCATTAATACTATATTAATGCATTCTGTTATTAATATTCCAATAATAACAGCCGAGATTTTACAAGAAATCGTTTTCAAAAAAATGGCCTCAAGCAACGGTTTCTAAAGCGTTGCTGTCGATCAAATCGACCATTAGTTTATCACACTTAATATCATTTTATCCTCGTTTTGACACGTCCAAGCTAACTAAGCATAGTGAAATCAATTGTAAATCGAATTCTGTCTGATTTTTTTTTCCATCATCGAACAATGACTTGAACAGCATATTATAGTTCTACTTAATAATTCTGGCAAACCATTAGCTATTAATTTTAGCATTATTGTTATTTATAAACGCGGTTCTAACATCATTCATATTACATCTTACGAAGAAAAACTTACATGAAATGCAATATAAATATTACTATCACATGTGTAAAATTATAGTTAGGAACATTTAAATCGAAAATCCAAAAAATAAATTCTTTGGTACACTCTGGGAATAGAAAACATTAGAAGAAGATAAAATTCTTTCATCGGTTTTTTTTTACGGTTTGCTGTTCAACTTTGGTAAGTACATACACACATACACAAACACACACTCACACATGCACACATGCACACATACACACAGACACACGCACACACGCACTCATACACACATGTACACTCCTGCACAGGCACACACACACAAACACACAAACACGCACGCGGACAAAGACAAACACACAAAAACATACACACGGACACAAGCACACACACAAACACACCCACACGCCATCACAGACACAGACACACATGCACACACACACACTCACAGACACACACACTTATTCCCCCTCAGGAGAATATTCATCCTCTATCTTATCTGTCAGTAATCGCTCTACTTCCCCTTCCCCTTTCTAGCCCCCTCCTTACTCCGTAAGCAACACTAAGCAGTAGCAGCAGCTATAGTACTCAGTCAAGTAGATGTGGATATGTATATCTATTCATATATACATATATACAACTTATTTTTTTCTCTCTCTATTTATTTTCTCTTATTCTTTCCTGTGCAAGAGCGTAGGCTCGAAAGGTAAAAAGGCTTTTTCCTTTCTCCCGAGCGTCAAACTAATATATGTGTTTGTTGTTCATACACTTGTCTTTGTCGTTTGTTTTTCTGTAAGTTTCAGCTATACATACATACATACATACATACATACATACATACATATATATATATATATATATATATATATATATATATATATATATATATATATATATATGTATATATATATATATGTATATATATATATATATATATATATATATATATATATATATATATATATATATATATATATATATATATACATATATGTGTATATGTGTGTGAGATCGTAGAAAGAAATAACAATATCAACATATCAAATTTAATGTACCTCTATTTACCCCTTTTAGTTTTCTTATCTTGATCAATACAGTACTTATAGCTAAAGGAAAAATTACAGTGGACTTATCACAGATGCATATCATTTATATATATATATATATATATATATATATATATATATATATATATATATATATATATATACGTACACACACATATATGCACGTAGTGTAATGTATGTATGTATTTACGTACGTATAAGAAGTACCCATATATGTTTCTGGTACAAGATAAATGATACTTCTCTCGTAGGTTTCCCTGTAAACATTTGCACTGGCGAAATTTCTAAGATTGAAATGTACGCATGTAGTCCCATTAAATTAATTCTCAACAAAAAGCAAACTTTAGTTCTGCGAAAATATATCCCGAAGGAGAAATATATTAGCTTCATTTCAAGAGACATTGAAGGTAAATTTATCTATTTATCTATCTATCTAAATAACTGTCAGTCTGTCTGTCTGTCTGTCTGTCTGTCTCTGTCTCTGTCTCTCTCTCTCTCTCTACATATATATATATATATATATATATAGGAGAATGTACGAAAAAACAACAACAAACGAGGACAGCTGGTGTAAACAACAAAAGGATGTATTAGTATGACGCTCGAGAATACGGAAAGTCTTTAACGTTTCGAGCTACGCTCTTCAACAGAAAGAATACGGAGACAAGGAGAACAACACGGAGAAAAAAAAATTGAATAGTGTTCAGTCATCACTGCAATGGTTTTGTTAAGCAGCGTCGATTTTTACAATTCTATAAATAATGATAATAGTATTTTATAAGCTTAAAGCTTATAAGCGATCATCGTGCAATACACACACACACACACACACACACACACACACACACACATATATATATATATATATATATATATATATATATATATATAGATAGATAGATAGATAGATAGATAGATAGATAGATAGATAGATAGATAGATAAATGTATGTATGTATATATGTATGTATTGATTTCATAAAGTTTCTGTGGTATTAAATACTATCCACAAATTATTGATTAAACAGAGAATACAGTAGAACCTTGCTTAATGTGTCGCTCAGTTCACTGGAATCCGCAACCATATGGTTCAGACGCCAGTTTCTTAAATATACAAACATGCCTTGAATAGAGCTTTTGCAATAATAGAAAGTTAATATCTCGCCTACATTCAAATCAACGACATATTTCTTACAACTCAGATATAATGTCTCGTTAATACTTTGACACTTTGAATGATTTAGATATAAACACTTTTCTAAATATGATATTATATTACACTTGAAATAATATTGTTCAATATGTCTAAATAATTATGAATCATTGTACTTACCAAATGCATTAAGTAATGGTTTGGAATCCTAATTGTCCTTGTCTTCTTAGAGAATACAGGAAACCAATGATATTACATACTGCAATGAAAAGATATACACGGCATTAGCAGATTTTACACTGATGTGATATATATATTCACTAATATCTTTATAGAACGACATTGATATCAATATCAATTATGACAAGATGTGGACAAGTGGTAAGGTGGCAGAATTGTTAAGGCGTGACACAAAATGCTGAAGTGGCATTTTTTCCGGCTGTTTACATTCTAAGTTTAAATGCCGATGGAGACGGCCTTCTCTTCCGTAATATCGGAGTGGATAGAATAGGTCCTACATCAGCAGTGGAGGCGATCTAATCGACTCACAATCTCTACCACAACTGCTGGTTTTGTATCAAAATTCGAAAGAATTAGGACATGATATCTAACATACAAGCACACAGCACATTATGTACCGTCAATGACCTACTTCCACCTAAATTTAACGGCTCAGATGAACAAAATTCAAAATTGGCTGTGTCTATATTTGAACGCAAATCTAACCAGACATAAGGTATTCAGGCTGCCGCTCTACAGATTCCCTCGTGATTACAAATATGTTTAATTCATTAAAGTGACGTGAGTTTATAATGGAATATATATGTGCCATTATGCTACACTAACGATATTCCAAATTCTAAGCTACTGTGTTTCCTAAATATCAGCCGACTTATTAAGCTCCATGGAGGAGCTCGTTCTACTGTAGTGTTTTCCAGTGACGGCACAAAGACCTTTTCAATTTCAGGACGCCCAACTACCTCGTCTCTTTGCTTTTCGTCAACAATATTTTGTTCACATTTCTGGGTTCTGTATGAATCACTATTCCCAGTTACTCCCACTATGTACTTCCAGTTCCTATTTATTTTTCCCAATTACTGAAATATTATTATTTTTTATGTATTTTTTTAATATGTTTTATTTTACACCTTCGTATTGCAAGGACATTGATCACATCAGCTCAGCTTCACACATTTCAAATGGCCTACATAACTATTGCTAAAAAGCAAACGAATAAAGGCAAAACAGAAACCTTTTCTCACATGTTCAACCTTTCAGCATTCACTTCTAATTTTCTTTTACCATGAGGAGATTACATTTGAAACATAGACTTTCACCTTTCCCCAAGACACGCAAAATCATTCAATCTCGTGTCCTATTCTGTGTATTGAGAACTGGAAAATTTATAGTGACAATGTGGTATTCAACCCCTTCTAAAATGTCAGTGATGTTTTCTTTTTTCTTTTCGTATGAAGTGTAATGGTATACAATTGGGAATCGATAGCGTTCGCTGATTGAAACCGTTTGTAGATTAAGTCTTATTATACATTGCTAGTCGCAATAATATAGGTAAAATTAATAACACGAAATATCTTCAAAAAAAAAGAAAAATGTTCGCTATATATATATATTTCTAGAACAAAACAAATGAAAAATAAAAGGAGAAATTAATAAAAGAATAACAACAGAGGAACCAGAAACGTTGAGAAAATCATTCTTATTGTATACAGGTCACTTGTCAGTATATCAATCATGCGGATATTTTCAAAGTGTTTGATCATTAGCTCACTAAATAAATGTCTTTTTGGATTGTTGCCAATATTTCTAAGAATTTCTTGTAGATGTTTACACAGATAATTCTAAAGACTCGTTCACCAAATTATTGTCACATACATATACTACGATTTGTTGCTGTAAAAAGAAATTCAGAAATTCAGTTAGAGGCGACAGATATTTGACTATAATTGTATCTCACCTGTCAGCATTCCGTCTATTGACTGCAATAATTCTATCTGAGGTTCTAGAACAATATGCAGAATTTCCAATTTTAGTCAGCGAGAAAATAGATACATACATACATACGTACAAACATTCATATATGTTACATATATGCGTGTGTGTGAAAACATACATACGTATACGTATATATATATATATATATATATGTATGTGTGTGTGTGTGTGTGTGTGTGTGTGTGTGTGTGTGTGTGTGTATACATGCATATATATGCATACATATATATACATATATACATTCATAATTATATACATATATATATGTAAACATATTTATGTACATATATATATATATATATATATATATATATATATATATATATATATATATATACATATATACGTACATACATACATACATATATGTATATGTACATATACATATACATACATATATATATATATATATATATATATATATATATATATATATATATATATGCATATGTATATATATATGTGTGTGTGTATGTGTATATGTATATGTATATTTATTCATAAATTTCATTATATTGACTTCTTCCTTTCACACAAACAACACATTATTTCAATGGATTCGGCATTGTTGCATGTTCCATCGATTCCATATAGTTAAAAGGCAAAGTTAGTTCCAGTTATGAACAGTGAACAAAGCTAAGAAGTATTATTGAAGATCGTGATGCATACGATTGAATCGGTAGAGCTTCGGACAAAATGCGCTGAGGTATTTAGTTACAAATACTAATTCAAATCGGGATAGAAATCAGCTTTCTAGTATATCCATACAGGCTTGGATAAATAAAATAAATAATAAGAATCCAGAAGTGCTGCTAAGCGTTTTGTCCGGCGCGGTAGAGAGTCTGCTTTCTCACTGCCTTTAATAAGGATAATGATGATGATAGTATTATTATTGTTGTTGTTGTTGATGTTATTACAAGGCTGCGAGGTGGCCGAATCGTTAGTGCGCCGGGCGAAATGCTTAGCAGCATTTCGTTTGTCTTTATGTTTCGAGTTCAAATTCCGCCGAAGTCGACTTTGCCTTTCATCCTTTCATCCTTTCGGGATCAATAAATTAAGAACCAACGAAACACAAGGGTCAATGTAATTGACTAGTCCCTTTTCCACAACATTTCAGGCCTTGTGCTAATTGTAGAAATTGTTTATTGGCAGTTTACTTGTGGTCAGTGAGTTTTATTTTGGAATATTTAAGAATACATTGTGTCCTTTTTGTATATGTTGACATGGAATCAGAGGAAAAGTTTTCTATTTGTAGCAAGGCTAAACAACATCAACACCATTCATGTTGCTTAGTTATAGGTCAAAATTGATGAAGAAAACCAAAATTCCAAAATACACATGATTATTTCATCATGACAAATTTATGGTATTTGTTCTTTTTATTTTTACAAACTGATCTGTGTGGTGTATGGGTAATTTGATTGCCTTTCCAAGTATATCAATCAATCAGATAGAGTATCTCATTTGCACATGATCAATAAACAGTCTGTCCCAATTTATATCCTCAATTCAGTCCCCATTCATTTGATAACATATATATGACGACGAACTGATAGTCATTCTACCATTGAAATGAATGCCTTCCTGTATTTGTTCGTTTCTCTGGTATCTTAGTTCAAATCACACCAAGGTTAACGTAGTTTTATTCTTCGATCTGTACATAAAATACCAGTCGAATACTGAAGTTGAATATATACCCCACCTCTCTTACACTCTCATTGTCTTTTGTTGTTTTCGAATAAAGGTTATGGGGCATACGTTTCTACGATTGGGGTGGCGGCGAATGACAATCTTTCCCTCGCTACAATTCGAAAAGAGTTGAATCAGGGTTTGGAAACGTTAAGAAGAAGAAAAAAATATATTGTGTAGGTGTAGGAGTGGCTGTGTGGTAAGTAGCTTGCTTACGAATCACATAGTTCCGGGTTCAGTCCCACTGCGTGGCACCTTAAGCAAGTGTCTTCTACTATAGCCTCGGGCCGACCAAAGCCTTGTGAGTGGATTTCCTAGACGGAAACTGAAAGAAGCCCGTCGTATATATATATATATATATATATATATGTGTGTGTGTGTGTGTGTGTGTGTGTGTGTGTGTGTGTGTGTGCGTGTGTGTGTATATTTGTGTGTCTGTGTTCCCCCCAGCAACATCGCTTGACAACCGATGCTGGTGGATTTAAGTCCCCGTAACCTAGCGGTTCGGCAAAAGAGACCGATAGAATAAGTACTAGGCTTACAAAGAATAAGTCCTGGGATCGATTTGCTCGACTAAAGGCGGTGCTACAGTATGGCCGCAGTCCAATGAGTGAAACAATTAAAAGATAGTAACTGAGTGTGACCAAGAAATGATTCACATTCAGTGCAAAACAGAATGAAACTATTTAACGTCATTTGACAGACTGCTATAACATTATCAGCAAAAGAATGGAGACATATCAATGAGGTGGCCTTTACATGCTCAAGCACCATAATTGAAACAGTGACTAAATATCTTTCAAATGAAATCACACCGATTTAAAAAGAAATAAAAAAAACGAAGACTGCATTGGTTATTATATTTCTCAACATATGAAATAAACGAGGACATACTTTTGATCATTGAACTGCTTGTCTGAAGCTGACATGTTGCCAATTACATAGATATACATACGGAGCGAATAACTGTATCTTTATGTAATCTCTCGGTTAGCAAGATATAGAAACCAGACCCCCAACCCACTCATAAATAAATACATAAATCAATAAATAAATAAAGGGCACGTTAGATAATCGAGATTTAAATAGTCCTAAGAAAACAGTGTTCAATACCTTTGATCACATGTCGACTCGACGGGTGTTCAATGAATGTCGAACAGTTGCAAAAATCCCATCAGTATATTGATCAGATGGAGGAACACGTATATTACAAAGCTGTACAACGAAAGGTACATAGAGACATGTAGCAAAATATTTCTTACATGAAAAAGATGCTGTTATATCATGGAAAATGAGAACTTAGTCTAATAACGAACAAAAAGTTCCTAATCAGGTCTAACTTATCATGGGAGAAAAGGGAATTATCAGCGAGGAAGGAGAATAAATTTTTTTCTTGGTTCATACAGAATAAACAGTATAAGTTCCTGATAACATGAAAAAAAAAAAAAAACAGAATTAAGCATATACGATGTAGTGCAGATGTTTTTGTTTTTATTTCCGCCAATATATTCGCGTGCGAGAGCGCAGCATTTTTTCTTTGTCTATATATATTATACAGGGTGTCCACAAAGTCTGGGTCATGGGGATTACCACATACTTTAACTATTTCTTATATATAATTGTTTACGTTATGATTTTATTTACTCCATGTACCCACATGGGGATTAACACATACTTTAATAAATTATTATTTCTTATATTTAATTGTCTATGTTATGATTTTATTTACTCCATGTACCCAGACCTTGTGGACACCCTGTACAGCGGCTCATGGCTCGATGGTTGGAGAATCGGGTTCACAATCACGAGACAGTCAGTTCGATTCCCAGGCGGGGCTGTGTGTTCTCGAGTAAGACACTTTATTTCGTTTTGCTCCAGTTCACTCAGCTGTAGAAATGTTTTGAGACGTCACTGGTGCCAATCTGTATCGGCCTTTGCCCGTCCTTTGAATAACACCGGTGGCGTGGACAGCGGAAGCTGGTATGCATGAGCGATTACTGGTCTTCCATAACACAAACTCTCCTGGTCTTTTAACTTGGAGGGGAACTCTCTAGGTGCAAACCCATGGCCATTCATAACCGAAGTGGAGGTCTTTACTTTTTTTTAACCTCTATTATACTGCGATATTAAAGCAATCACCTCTCTAGGTGCAATTCCATGGTCATTCATGATGGAAGACGTGGGTCTTTACTTTCTTTTAACCCCTGTTATACTGCGATATTGAAGCAATCGCATTTGAATATATCATATATGATTACAGTTTGTGAACAACTTGCCATAATACCGTGGGATACATACATCATATTCACTATTCCATTATTGCATAAGGTAAACTTGCAAAATCTTTAGAAGTGGTATCACTAAATCTAAAATACATGTGAAGGACATTGCAAATTATTTACATAAATGTTTGTCGATAACTTCCATGATATCACAGTACACACGCGTATATATTATGTTATGTATATATATGTGTGTGTGTGTGTAAGAGTGCGTGTGCGTGTGTGTATGCATATATGTATGTATGTACGTGGGTGTATATATATATATATATATATGTACATATATATATATATATATATATATATATATATATATATATATATATATATATATATATATATATATATATATATATATATTACGCACACAAAGAGATTCCTTGATAACATATATTTCGTAAAGTGTCGGGCGAATGGCGAATTAGCCTCCAGGAAATTGAGTTACATTAGTCAGATAATTCTTTTCCATCAGCTTATCTTGATTTTTAAACTCCAAGATCATTTCATATAATTTGTTTACGGCCAGTTTAGCTTTAAGCTATAATACTTTATCTGAAATCTTTCTAAGTAGATATTTTCATAAACTTCAATTGCTGTCTAACTCAGAATATAATCACGAGACATAGAAAATACGTTCGTTCTTTATTCTTTATTTCGTTTTAGCCATCACGGATAAGGCCATACTGGTGCAGAACCTTTAGCGAATGGCAGTTATTAAGTAAAGTAAAAAGTTAAAATCCTACAATAAATACAGCAACTGAAGCTATTGAAATATCATGTGACTTGAATTGCTTTGTATTGTAAACCGTCTCTCTCATTGTCTCCACTATCTTTCATTTATATCTCTTTCCCCACTTTTTCTTTCTCAGTCTATCTCTTTGTCGCTCAATAGCAAGAGTTGATGTGACTTCTCTTAGTATTATTAAAACTACAAAAGATATTTTCTTTTAATCTGTCCTTCACTACATTTTCATTTTTTAAAGTAAAAACAAAAGCTGCTTTATTACATTTCGTTTATTCACCTTAGCATTCGCTTGAGAAATTTTAATATAGTTTCTCTTAAGAAAAAAATAACGAATGCAGTTTGACTTTAAAACGCACAGAAAAATATCAGTTCTTTTGAGTATTCCTTTCTCCCATGCTTCATAAACTTCTGAGTTTTAATCTAAATAATTTATGTAGCGTTTAATAACAAGTCCTAAGCAACAAAGATAAAGTTATATCAACTAGTTAGTTGGTGTTTAACCGAGAAATTTTACTTTATACTCACACATAGTTACTCGTCATACCAAATCGGTTAAATTAGAAGGAACAGGTTAATACGTGAGCTTGTATGTGTTTCTACGACTTAGAAGAAATAGCTTCTAAATCAAGGTTTTTAAAATTGTTTTGTATATTTTAGTTAGAAGTTGATGGCATTTCTCGTGACGTCATAGAGTGCCACAAAACAAGTGAGGGAGAGGGGAAGAAGATCTACTCAAACCGGAGATATGGCCTGAATGCTTTGCAAGACAACACTCGGGTAAGGACAAAAGACTCATGTAGCCGATGCTAAATTAGGTCTCGGAATAGAGCTGTCATGCAAGTACACAGATCTTGAAAATGAAAGGGAATTTTCACCCACACGCATATATTACCAGTGTAGCAAAAATTCACATAAGTGCCAAGGATATTACAGCCTACTTATAAAGGTAGAAATTCCAAGCTTAACTGAAATCTTTTTGTATAACATAGCCGGAAAACTTGGCCACCATAGTAAATACTTCACAAAATTATCACAGCTTTTATTGGGTCCTAAAAATCAGCTATGACTGTGTAGTAAGGAGCTTGCTTCCCAACCACATGATTCCGGGTTCAGTCGTACTGCGTGACACCTTGAGCAGGTGTCTTCTACTATAGCCCCCGGTAGACCAAGCCTTTCTGAGTGGATACGGTGGATGGAAACTGAAAGACGTATGTTGTTAATATGCTATAAGGATTTTATGGCAATTCTTTAAAGAATGTGGATCCGAGAGGGAAAACGATACGTACATCGACTAACGCTCCGATCGTAGAAAATGTTTATATGAATTTTCTAATGGAATCTGAAAATTCAAATGGAACGACAAATAACTCATCCATACCACGATATTGTAATACTCAATACTTTGCAAAGCGTGTGATACTTAATGGTGTTGCATTCCCGTTTGATACAAGAATAATAGAAAAGTAAGTTGAGAAGAAAGAACAATATCAGGACTTAAATTTCGAACTGACAGAGAGTTAAAATTATCCTACTCGTTATAAAGATCTTCGAAATATATGCTATATTTTTGAATAATTGGTACAATATTTTAGATATCGAAATGAATTTTCTGTTTCTGCAGAATGGCTGCCTGATGGCACGGGAAGGTATAGCCGAAAAAGAATTACAGACCTAAGTTTGCTTATGCAGATTGATATCTAATAAAGACAACAATTGATGCGTGGAGTAGAGCTTATAACTTATAAAAAGACGAGGGAATCGGTGAAATATGTTATTATATATGTATGTGAATGATGTAAAAACAGCTAAAACAAAGAATGTACAGAGAAGAAACGGTAAAATATTCGATAAATCACGCAATACATAGAAGGAGATTTTTATATATGAAATGATAATGCTTTGATGAAAGTAGTTTACTTCCTCCGTAACCACCTGCATTCTACTTCATTCTTATAGCTTCTATAGCTGTAGAACCGAAATCATTCATGATGATCTGATGTGTTATAAAGAGTATTTTGTTAGTGTTCACCTCTTCAGGACCGTTGAGACACCACATTTCGTAAAATCTCTCTGAATTTTTCCTTACTATTCATTTTTCCATGCTGTTGAAAAGATTATCACATTTTTCTTCTCAGTCCGTAAAGCAAACTTTCTATTTATGTTATACAGAAATCTTATTAAAGCCTTGTTTTTACCGAGAATAACCACGACTTTCATTCCGTTTGGAGAATGTTCCATTCTCCATTTTTAGCTTTGTATTTGAGCGGTGTATTTAGTAATATATGACTTCTACATTCTACTGGTTTCGGTCAATTTATTGCGGCCATGTTGTGGCACCACCTTGAAGAATTAATCGGCCCCGATATATTTTTTTTCAGGTCAGGTACTTATTCTATCGGTTAGTTGCCGAACCGCTAAGATACGGGGATGTAAACACACTAACATCGGTTGTCAACTGGAAGTAGGGGACAGATACAAACACAATTGACACACGCACGTATATGTGTGTATATATATATATATATTGAGATAGATAGACAGACAGACAGATATATATATATATATGTTTATATATATATATATATATATATATATATATATATATATATACAGAGAGAGAGAGAGAGAGAGAGAGTGTGTGTGAGCGATAGATATATATATATATAGATAGATAGATAGATAGATAGATAGATAGATAGATAGATAGATAGATAGATAGATAGATAGATAGATAGACAGTCATATAAATATGTATTTAGCTGACGGGCTTCTTTTAATTTCTCTCTACCAAATTCACTCACAAGGCTCTGCTTGACCCGAGTCTACAGTAGAAGACATTTACACAAGATTCCACGCAGTGCGACTGAATCCGGAATCATGTGGTTGGGCATCAAACTTCTTACACACAGCCAAGCCTGCCCCTATTTCAGATACTTTTCGTTTTTGTGAACTCGAAGAAATGCCTCTAAATGTTTTGTATGATACGCTAACAGTTCTCCAGCCGGGCGCCTTGCATTCAGAATTGTATTAGATTTAATTTTATCAATTAGTGTAATTACTTTTTTGCATAAATCAATAGAAGTAAATTTATTATTATTCAATTAACAATACTTAATAGCCAGAAATTTGTCTGGACAATTAGAATTTCAAGATATATTTCTCGCAAATCTTCGCCAGATTAATTGAAATTTTTTTTCTTTTTCAATAAATTATGATGTGGCGGTTTTTACGAATTTAAATTGCCTGGAGCTGGTTAGCCTTGTCAGAATTTATACGAGATACAATTTTCATTCAAATAATATAACATTAGATTCTTTATCGTCTAAATTATTCAATATTGTTCTTATTTTGCATTGTGCGTATTTCATCTGGTCATAATATAAGTTATATTGGTACAGCTTTCAGTTAACTAATTATGTGAGTTTTATATTTATACATTACATACAGAATATTGGGGCAAGTCTTCTTTTCTAACTGAGCAAACATACGATTCTGAGATCGATCCCTGTATAGAACAGCTTGATATAGTGTGTTACATTATTTTCTTGGGTTCACCGAGCATATATAGCATATAAGTATAATTCAGCTGGGAAAGCATTTTTCTTTTTGTCATATATTTGGAAAAGACGACCGTCGAAAAAAAAAAATATATATTTAGCTACGCTTGTGTCGCATTTCAAGGTAAGCTTTTTTTTTTTGACGGTATTGATATAATCCTTGTGGAAATTGCCAAATAGGTCTTTCGAATAGCATAGGAATCGTAGTCGCTAGAAGCCTTCAGGATGGGAATTTTTTTCTATTTTGATATTTCACTCAGATAAGTCGGTGAGATGGTACAACCGTTAGTACGCCAAGAAATCTGCTTAACTGTATTTCGTCCGTCCTCATGAGTCCAAATGCCGCCGGGGACCGGCTTTGCCTTTTATCCTTTCAGGGTCGGTGAAATAAGTACCAGTTGAACACTGGGGTCGATGTATAAAATTTCGAAACCGATATTTCACTTAGACAAAGCGATACTTTTAATATACATAAGCTTCAGAAAGAAAAACAAAACGTTAATAGAGTACAGAGTGTAATAAGAAATTTAATAAATGACAAGGAAACAAGAAATTAAGTAAAGAACTTCATTAGCTCACAGCGCTTCTCTCAATTAATGTTGACCATATATTGGGGGCATATATGAACATGCCTGGGCAAGACATTGTTTGCGAGTGTCTCTGCCTCTCTCGTAATATAAAAGCCACAACAGATACCGAAAAGCATCTCGTCCGACTTATCCATAATTTTAATTGGTTTTCTTGGTGAAAATCCTTCACAGATGATTTGCTTATTGTGATCAAATATTTGTGTTGCACATAAGCTCACTCTCTCCATCATATCGACATTGCCCGTACAGGTGCATAATACGCAACACGTCAGATGTCGAAGCGATAGCCGAGTCATTTTAAATGAAGTGCTTTGCTCAAGGACACAACACGCTACTCGGGCAGGTATTCGAAACAATGACCTCACGATCGTGAGTCCAACAACCTAACCACTAATACAAAGGATCTCACTGTTATACTAATTCCCCCATTTGTTATAATTCTTTACATGGTATAAGCACCAGATACCAACTCGTTTTGTTTTTTGAGTAGGCATTAAAAACACCGTGTTTCCAATCTTCGAGAGTGCATAGAAACATTAATTGAATGCTCTTTGACTTCAAACTCTAAAAAACAAAAAGTCAGCAATTTCTCAAAATTCCCGTAGGAATACTTTCTTTCATCAGTTTATCAACCGAAAACGAGGAATAACTACTTTAGAATAGATAAAAAGAAAAAAAAAGCAACCTTCAGAAACAAGAGCTACTTTCAACATATCACCTCGTGTAATTAACCAGCAAAACCGTTTCTTCTGTTCAAAGAAAACCTGTACCTGTGGGACTGATACACTGAATCATTTAATATTGTTTATAAAATACTTCAACAAAAGCACTTTCATGTGTTATTCTATGAGCGAATAGAAACAATATTTATTCAAACTCAGATTGTATTGGAGTGAATTGAGTTTAGTTTAATATTCTTAATCAATTTCTTTTATAATATAAAACATTTTCTGAGAGTGCAAATATAGGCTAATTCACATATACTTTCTATGAATTTTTTTTTATACTGCTCAAACATGGTAATGGAGACACATTTTTATGTCCATTTAATAAAACAATTTCATAACTACACTGATAGCGGGAGTTTCAATGTTATAAAAGCGAAGCGCTGATATTCAAATGTGATATTATATCATGAAAAAAGAACTTTTCTTTATGAAGCGTACATTCCATACATCAATTTCAAAGTACAAATATCTCCAACGTCATTTTCTAATTTATAAAGTGAACAATAAGCAGAGTTTTGTTGCTATTTTTGTTCGTTGTTTTAACCTGATTTAACTTACCCACCGGTGGTCATACCGTCATCTTATATAACTGCGTTCGGTTCGTCTTTTTCTCTACTTTGTCTTTTATTTGTTTCACTGCTTCGATAGCGACCATGCTGGGGCACCGCATTTTTGGAACGAGTCACCTTAATAATTATGTTTAAGATCGGTGCTTATTCTATGTAGCTCTTTTATGCAACCGCTAGATCACGGTAACGCAAACAAAACAAAACAAAATGTTAAGCTGTGGTGGGGAGACAAAGATCGACACAGAACCATACACTCACACCCATACAGACACACACACACACACACCAATAGGCCTGTCGTATTTGCAGGAAATGAATCGAGAACACCATTCTGGGGACATTTGCATTGCTATATTATGTGTGTGTGTGTGTGCATGCGTGTTTGTGTGTAGTTGTGAATGTAATGGTAAACAAAAAATATTTGTTCTTTTTAATGGAAGTGTCGTAAATGTGAGTCTTTGAGGGATGTAAATTCTAATCTCATGGCTGATTGTTGACAAACCTTTCCGCCTTATTCTATCGGTTCGGCAAAAGGGAACCGATAGAATAAGTACTAGGCTTACGAAGAATAAGTTTTGGGGGTCGATTTATTCGAGTAAAGGCGCTGCTCCAGCATGGCCGCAGTCAAAATAACTGATACAAGTAAAAGAATAAAAGAATAAAAGAATACGCACACACACACACACACACACACATATATATATAGATATATATATATATATATATATGTGTGTGTGGGTGTGTGTGTGTGTGTGTGTGTGTATGTGTGTGTGAGTGAGTGTTTATGTATAACGTGGCATTGTTTTACGTGCATACACGTCTAAATCACGGTAAATATAGGAATAGTATTATATGATTTTCACAGCCAAGCACCATGACAACTAAAATCTTTTCTAGCTCTACATATTAAATCTGATGCGCTAGATATTTCCTATAGCGTGATATTTTTCTAAGTTATTTTTCAAGAATCTTGGCGACAGCAGCGCACTTTCCTATTGTTTTTTTGTTTTTTTTTTGATTTTTCAAAAAAAATTGTTTCTTTCATTCTCCATTTCTCTCTCTCTCTCCCCACTCTCTCTTTCGTCATAAATGATCAATGTCCTTAAACTTTTCACTTTCCATAGCAACTGAACATTTATTACGTCCCTGTATGTTCTACCAAATGTGTAATTAACTCTGACCTGAAAAATCCCTAATTTACCAAAACAACTTTGTACTTGATCGACAACTTTTGCATTGTAATCAAGAGAAATTACGCACATATCGTTCATCACCCGCAAAAATTGCGTCATAAAAAAATGATATATTATTTGAATATTACTGCAAGTTTTCAAGTTTTAATTTTTATTTATTGTTTCTTGTGACCCGGCAACATTCACAGGCCTTGAACCGAAAGTAGTAGAAGAAAGTAAAGAATAATACACAAAAACAACCTCATTAACAGAAATTCACCTGAACGTATTTACAACAAATGAATCTTCTCTCTACACTTCAAAATACACGGAAAAAGAGAGAAAAACAATAATAATCGTGTTATAGATTATTTTGTTAATTATTTCCATCGTTATTTTGTTGATTACTATTTAATTATAATGTGAAATGCAATTATTAATTATTTGCTCCGTTAATGAGATATTAGATTAATAGCTTGTATTTCATGAGCGGTTTTCACGTTTTTTGATTTGATTCATACATTGGATATCGACTGACCTGAGTCACCGTGTTTACTAACTTTTAGTCAATTATTATGAATGCCAGGATATTGTCTGGTATTAATTTCATGAAAATCGCTCGAATAGATTGGGAAACATTGGAATGTAAGTGCGCAACAGAATGTAAATGCAGAACAGAAATAAATTAGGCCAAAGTACCAAGTGTTCTGTGACACACGGATATTACACACACACACACACACACACACACACACACACACACACACACACACACACACACACACACACACACACACACACGCACGCACACACAGACGCGCACACGCATTCTTTTTTTTCAGTCGTTTGAGTGCGGCCATGCACAAACACAGACACATATATATATATATATATATATATATATATATATATATATATATATATATACATATATATATGCATATATACATATATATACATCTATAAATATACATCAACATATATACATCTATGCATATATACATACATAGATACATATATATATATATATATATATATATATATATATATATATATATATATATATATATATATATATATACATATATACATGCATACATATAATTATAAATATATACATATCTATATACACACATGAATATATACATATATACATATAGATATAAATCTATATATTTGTTTTCGTGTATTACATACTTCATCACGCGTGGCGGAAGGAGGAATTAGAATAATGTATTTCATATTGATATCACTACATACCGTCTCATACAACACATGCAAATAGTACCACATGCAAACTCATACACATGTATTCGTATATGAACATACACACTCACGTACACAGAAAAAATCATATACACACAAGCGTATACAATCATATGCATGGATGCGTATATGTATATATCCATCGGTCTTTCGAACACTTTCTGTCCACAAAATTTTATTCTCTAGGCGTTGGCCATACCTTAATTTATAATAGAACACTTTTGTTCTAAAGAACTGCACAGTGGGATATCATCTGGAAATTTGTAGCGAAGCGAACCTTTTTTAAAATACACGCCTGTGCATGTAAGCATTCAGTCATAATAAAGTGAACTTTTGCTGTAAACAATTTGCAGAAGTAATTTATTTTGAGCAAATATTCAGCTGAAATTCTTTTATCTGTTTCACATCTGATACGTCAGTGAAATATTACAGCTTCTACTACAAATAAAACAACAAGACCGAATAGTGTATAACAAATCTTTAAGGAATAAACTGCGAAAGATGAAAGTAGATTCAGTTTCACACGATTCTCACAAAAAAACACAAAATATTACTGTTATAAAAATTAATTTCCCTTTTCTTGGCAAACTTCAGTAAAACATCAGAGAAAATTCTGTAGCTTGTTGCACTACTCGAAAAAAGAAAATTGTTATTTCTGATAACTTGAATGACTTGACGGCTAAGGTGTTCTTTTCTTTGTATTGTGTGGTTTTGAAATCGTTTTCGTTCTTACTGTCAATTATGTAGAGAGGCTTGTTCACATAAAAGAAGCAATCTTCCAAATAACATTCTGCAAAAAAATTTAGACATTTCAATTCGTATCTAGTATAACGATTTCAAATGTGAGCGACGGAACTAGGTTAAATTTGAAGAAAGGGGAAAGGATATATCGTGATCGGGTTATTTCGGGGAAACGTGGAAGGCATATTAATAGGTATTCAGAAATAAACAAAGAATATTAACCATACTTTAAACTCGTTGTACACACACACACATACATGTATGTATGTATGTATATATATATATATATATATATATATATATATATATATATATATATATATATATATATATATATATATATATATATATATATATATATATATATGTATATACGACAGGCGTCTTTCAGTTTCCGTCTACGAAATCCACTCATCAGACATTGGTCGGCCCGAGGCTATAGTAGAAGACACTTGGCCAAAGAGCCATGCAGTGGGTCGGAACCCTGAACCACTTATATCTATAGGCATATGAATATATATATGCACATATTTGTATATGTATCTGATTGGGGTGCGTGGGTGCAGCTGGTTAGTAAGTTTGCTTTCCAAGTACATAGTTTCGTGTGCAGACGCATAATATGGCATCTTGGACATGTGTCTTCTACGATAGCCGAGAGGGACCAAAGTTTTGTGAATGAATATGGTGGGAGTAAACTGCGTGACTATATATTCATAGATAGATAGATAGATAGAGGGATAGATAGATAGATAGATAGATAGAAAGATAGATAGATAGATACATACATACATACATAAATATCACTTAAGAGAGAGATCGAGTCAAAAATATCGAGAGACAGACTGATTAAGGATACCCCCCAATTTAAACCCTCAAAGTAGGCGACATTAAGCTGAGATGTGCATGCAGGGGAAAAGAAGAGAAGCGAACGTTTTACGATATTGCTTCCATTTCCTTACGCGCTCTATCTTGCAGCTCAGTTGACGTATCTTAGAAAGAACGCTATAGATAATGCCATCTTGTTATTTTAGCACATTAGTGAATCTGTATTGCGTATAGATTAATCACATCTACTCTCTCGATGTTTCTTCAGAGTCATTCTAATTGGTTTGCTTTCTGTTATTTCTTACATTTACTACAGTTGCGTAGAACATTTCGAATAATTTTATTGCAGTTCTTTTCACGACTTTTCTTTAAATTCATTAAAAGATCTTCCCAGATATGTATGTATTGCTACTTTATCTCAGGCTTGTAAGATTCTCAACGACGTTACTTCAGCAGATTTCATAAAAATCATTCTGGTACATTTCGATACCATAATGGCTTTTTCCTCAATTATATAAGCATCCATATAAACACACACACAGACACACACACAAATACACACACACACACACACACACACATATATATGTAAGTATATATGAATATATATGGGTATATATGCGCGCATACATACATACATATACACACACACATATATATATATATATATATATATATATATATATATATATACACGCACTCATAGCCGCAGCTCTAAGCTGAAACAATAATATATATATATATATATATATATATATATATATATATATATATATATATGGGAGAATATACAAATAATAACAACAGACGAGGACAGGTGGTGTAAATAACAAAAGTATATATTAGTATGACGCTCGGGATATATATATATATATATACAGATAACATATAATATTTTCTAAAAGCACATATGTCCATATTTGAAACACTGATTCCCATTAGGACAACTTACTGACTGTCCTAAACTATGTATATATATATATATATATATATACTCACATACACACAAGCATATATATATATATATATATATATATATATATACCTTGCTTCTAATTACTTTGTGCCGTAGTTAGTGACCTGCAGTATCATTGTATGCAGTTTTCGATGCCCAAATCCGTATGTGCAGGTGAATGCGGTAAGGGACTTTATGTTATTAAGGGCTATCATAATAATAGTGTCGTCAGTCTTATAGAAAGAGAATAATGAGTTTGGTTTTCTTTTAGATTGGGTAGGGGGTATATTCGAATATGTTTGCAAACTACATTGATGAATATGCAAAGCGCGACACACGTTCATACGCATATAGTTGGATAATATATATATACTCATGTGTGTCTGCGTGCGTGTATGTATATATATGAGTGTATATATATATATATATATATATATATATATATATATATATATATATATATATGTGTGTGTGTGTGTGTGTGTGTATAGATAGATAGGTAGAGAGAGAGAGAGAGAGCGAGATAGAGAGAGAGAGAGAGAGAGAGCGAGAGAGAGAGAGAGATAGGCGCATGTCTTCGTGGTTAGAGGATCGGGCACACAATCACGAGGTAGTGAGTTCGATTCCCAGACCGGTCTGCGTGTTGTGTTCTTGTGTTCTTGTATATATATTATGTATGTATGTATGTATGTATGTGTAAAAACAATTATAATAATTACAGAGATTAGTACGTCTGTATTTTTTATTTATTTCTACAATCACTTATACTGTGTATTTACATCAAATATGTCTGACGGACGTTTCTGCTTCGGAGCTTACTTACTATCAGTACTCCTGCGTGCTCCTTACAACTCGACGCAGAACGCCATAAGCTGAATTTAATGCTCTTCCGTTACCCACCTGGCTAAATTTTCTCTATCCTTCTATATGTATCTCTCACCCCACCTCTATCGCTCTCGGTATATTCTTTTATTCTTTTAGTCTTTTACTTGTTTCAGTCATTTGACTGCGGCAATATATATACATATATATATATATATATATATATATATATATATATATATATATATATATATATATATATATATATATATATATATATATATATATATATATATATATATAAATAAGAATTTAAGGATTGGAACTAAACCACAGTTATTTTGTGTTCTTTGCTACATTGGTTTCTATTAACCCATTTATTCCATCAGAAGAATTTTTATTCATTAAGATAGAAGAAATACACATAATTATATATATATATATGTATATATATATATATATATATATATATATATATATATATATATATACATTTATGAGTGTGTGCGTATGTGCATGTGTATGTGTATGTTTATATGTATGTCCATATATATGTATGTATGTATACGTATATGTATGTAGAAAAAGCATCAAACTATCTGAGTGTTTATTCACACTATGAATATCTTGGTCAAATCTATCTTTATGTTTGAAATCACACGATTATGTTGTAGTGCAGTGGCATCGAAATCTGAACCAAGAGATACCAGGGTGAATTTCTTAAAGCACAAATATTTCTGCGCCCATTTGCACGATGTTCTTTGCTGTCTTATCTGATTATCTTGAAAAGCTCTACTAACATAAACATCTTTTCTTCTTAGAACGCATTAATCTATCCATGTTACTCATAGGTTAATCACATCATCTCTTCTGATATTTATTCAGCGTTAATCTAATTCGTTTTCTCCCTTACATTGCATCTTCCGCTCTTACATAAGGCATATATCTTTTATAATTCTTTCATTTTCATTTTCGTTTTATCTACATACCTTTTAAATTCTTTGGATATATTTCTACCTATCCACGTATTGATTTTTTCCTGATATTTGCAAGTTCTTCCGTGTTATGTCATCAGATTTCTGTAATTGGTTCAGGTATGCTTCGATACCATAATACAATTTTCTTAATTGTATATATTCTCTTGATAATGATGATATTCACTTCTACATCTGGCATGCCGTTGAGATTCCATTTGCTATTTCTTTGCAGTTCTGCCATCCAATATATTTTAGTTGACCTAAATGACACTTCATAAAGTCACCTTCGGTGAAAATGTCTTGTTCCTCTTTTATTACATCTTCTATCTCAGTTTGGAACACAAGACCTTGTTGTAGTGGTAGTTTTAATAAATTTTCAATCTGACTTGAATTAACAGAATGGCTTCAATTCCCTCTGCTTTGAGATTTGGAACTTTTTATGGATAACCTTCTCATGTGCAAAGTGCCTTAAGTAAGTTTGCTTGAGAAAGTTACATTGCATACAAAATATTGATCTCGTTTGAAAATATAACTCCATGGGAACTATTGTATGTTCATCGTGTTGATGATCGATATATCTACGCCATGCCTTGTTGCGATCATACTTTATTAAAATTTCGCTACAGTAAATGTCTTACATATGTATATGGACGAATACTAACCACACAGCTCGAAATAACTAATAGCAAAAACGTCAATATCACAGAAATACAATTTCTGCAAAGTTCATTTTTTTAAAGGTTTCTTTGTACCGTAGATAATATTGTTAGACGACTACGTATCGTTCTTTGTCCCAATTGATTTCAGTCACTTAACTTTTTGTTCGCATATTCTGCACGACTATGGAGCATTAAATAACATACATTTGGTATTAAATAGCATACTGTGTTTTCACATATAAATATTAGTGTGTAATCATTCGTACAGCCTTCGACAATTATTTCCTATTAACTGCGCTTCTTGTTATTTATTGTCAGCACCATTGCTATACTTTAGTAATAACGATAATGTATAAAGTTTAACAGCTGGGATTTAGCCAATGCAATATCCTCACTTGGCATGTGTTAGTGGTTAAATAGCTTGCTACTCAACGATGAGGACTCAGGCGACGTTGTACTGCATGACAACTTGATCACGTGTCTTCTATTTTACCGTCCAGTTGACCAATACTTTGTGAGAGATAAGGAATGCAGGCCAAGGCACTTGTCACACACACACACACACACACACACACACACAACAATTTAATATAGACAGCCTGTTTTGCCAAAAAGGAAAACTATAATTGTAACTATATTCCAATATATATATATATATATATATATATATATATATATATATTCGTTTATATTTATATTTATATAAAGGGCATTATTACAGAAAATAATAACGCGACACAGTGGACTTCTCAAAATAACCACATTTAGTACCTAATGCGTGGAAAAACAACCAACAGAAGACGACCAACTTTCTTTTAAATAAACTTAACTGTGTATCGGCCGATTTCGCGATTACTAGAATGAATCTAGAATTCGTTCATCAGCACAGTATTGTCCCAAAAATATATATAAATAAACAGAATTATATATATATATATATATATATATATATATATATATATATATATATATATATATATATATATATAAAGTTCTTTAAAGATTTTATCGTATTTTATTTGTCCTATTTTATTCCTTTAAGATTTTATATTTTCTTTTAACTTCAATCTACTTTCAAACAGTATTCTGACTATTACCCTCTTCCCGCTGTTTTATTATTACGCCATGGTTATTGGCATTGTAACTTCTGTTATTATTTTGGAAGATGATTTTATTGTGATTTTGATATTATTGTTATTGATGTTATTAATATTGACGTTGTTGATGTTGATGATGTCACCTTCGTCATAATTGTTTTGGTATAACACATTACTCTGTAAGTTTATTCTAATCATCTAAATTATTCCCCCACTATATTAGATGAAAAACTGGAAATGACTGTCTTAGATTCACTCGTATCCATGAAAATCCAATACCAAATTGAAACGCATTGGCTGGAAAATATCGGACCAATATTCAATGACAATATAGTAATGTTGCTGACCTATGTTTGTGACTGTTGGTCTGCCAAATCTGCGAATATAATGCTATTAGTACTACAACTACTAATACTATTATTGTTACTTCTACTAAGTACCACTCCCTCAATTGCTATTACCTTATTGTAATCTGCCTTTACTTTTTCTAATGAAACATCTCAATCTTCCTCCATTTTCTCCAGAGAATAGCCATTCTTCAAGTGCTATGTTTGTTATTTCCTGCAACGGCTCTGACGAAAGTATCATTAATTTTCGTTAATATGTGTGTGTGTATGTGTACCACTGTTTTTGTGTATATCGTACCACTACTTGACAACCAACTTTGTCGGTGTTTTTTTCTACGTACAGTTCATGTTTCGATAAAAGGACACTGATTGATTATGTGCCAGAATTTGGAAATTATATCCTCGTGTCGAAGCCAACAAAGTGCTGCCCTAGAATCACAACAGTCTAATGACTGAAATAAGCAAAGGGCAAATTATATCCAACCAGATGTAATCTTGTTTATCATATATATTTTATATCATACACTCTGTGTACCTAATATATAGTCATATGTTTATCTAGAACTCATCAACTGGTTCCATTTCGATGTATCATATTTTTACTTATAATTTTGGTTGTTTTTATTTGCCAATGTCATGTAAACTGGACCTCACATCGCTAAGGTATTTACTCTATAAATTACTGCTTTTCAACATACTACTGCAACGTATTGAATGTAACCTACTTTAAAGTATGCCTATATACTCTCTTTCAACTAGAGAGAATTGCAACCATATTCAAGCACAATAACACTCTATTCGACTTTACTTCTTATCACTGACTGCCTCTTATCTTTCAGGTTATATTTATTTGAATCAGAATTAAGTATCTTATACACACACACTTACATAAACTCTCATACTTTATAAATAAACGCAGATATTTTATAATTTGACAGTAATTTCCCGATAAAAAGAGTGCTCAAAATATTGAATATGGTAATTATATTAATTGTAACATCGTACGGTATTATCGTCCATAAATAAGACTAATTTTCAATGTTACATAAAGGAATTTTTCTTAAGCATATACTTCAAGTCGATCATATCCGTCTCAATAAAATATCAAGTAATATGAAGCAGCAGCGTATGTCAGACAGATGCGAAACTACTTTTCTTATATAAAACGATCTTTCTTAACGGAAACGAAGAGATCAATAAATTAAGATTTTAGCAGCGACTCGTTTTACCAGTCCACAGTGATATGTCTCATAAACATATTACTACGAAAGGTCTAAGTGAATCGGACAGATGCCTTGGCAAAGTTTTAGTCAAAAGTTAATGGGTAGCTTTGAGTATATCTATAGGTATGCCATTCACACATATAAGCTGATGCAAGACGTCTTGTTACTACATGTAACATTACTGTGGGCAGATATTTATTAGATATGATCTTCCCTTACAAGATGACAATATGTGGGCTTGTATCTATGTCTGCATGTATTGTGCATGTATATAGTACTATGTATGCATGTAGTCTTGTTCTGATCATTACATTGCACGCGTGATGGGGTTACTTGATATTAAACAGACTCCTGAAGTTATTTGTAACTCAGGTAACTATTATATAGTGCTCTTATTTTCTAGGGCTGATTCTTTGTAACAACAACACCCTAGAAAAATTATCAGAGGAAAACTAATCATTTCCATTGAAAAGAAAACTACTGACTGGAGGACATTGAAGAAATTTTAGTTCTTGAATAAAGCTTCACTAAACTACGTTTACAACGTTACAACTAAGAGTTCAGGTAAATGTTCATTTATTAAAAATTTAACAAACTTGATTTAATTATACATCAATCCTGAAAAAGGTTTTCATAATTATTTTCAGATTATGGCGTGTCACATATTGAGTAATGCTGGATAATTAAGGAAGTGGCAATATAGCTTAAGATATAGAAGTTAAGCAGCTCCAATCGATAGTGCTCCATCAAATAAAAATGTTTTTCGAAATTATCCTGTGCTCATTTGTATATAGAGAAGATTGCCTAGGCATGACCTCATTTTTATGTGTAAATTGTCGTTCACGTGACCAATTCTGATGATGCAAATGTATCTTTTAGCAAAATACTAATGGGTTGAGAAATTCAGCATGCAATATAAAGATCAAAAATTTAATGAGAATTCGTTATCACTGTCAGCATGTACCATCACAAAAGGGATTCCATTCGCAGATTTATTATCAGTATCTGAACTAGGGATCAATATGAATAACGTACATATTATCAATAATGCAAAGGACGTAGAGAAATGATGTTTGAGATCATTCAGCGAGAGATAGAAAGGGAGAGAAATGATGAGAAATGTAATGAGAGAAGAAGAGGGAGAGATAAATAAAGTTATACTGATCTTGTGAATAATGCTTTTTCTCCTTCATCAACCGATAGAAGTAGATTGCAGCTACAAAGAATTTCTCTGCGATGCAATAAATGAGCTGTTTTTTGAGAAATTAAGAAAATAACTCATAGATCAAAGTTGCGAATAACATGCAGCACCACGCAAAATTCACGCGCATCACATAAGTTACAGACACACACAAACACACACACACACACACACACACACACACACACACACACACACACACACACACACACACACACACACACACACACACACACACTCACACACTCACACATATATGCATGTCTTGATAGTAATGGTATGACAACAAAAGAATGAATGAGACCTCGATATTATGTAAATAGAGGAATTTATCTATAATATGATATGTGACAATTATTCGGTTGCCATAACAACACTCCGAGTGACGGATGTCGTGGGGTGGGGGGAGGAATCTGTTACGGCATCTCATCAGTTATTGATTGCCTTGATAAATGACGAGATGCTGGAGCAGATTTCTGACCAGACATCCGAAACTAGGAGTTTTATTATGGGTAGGATGTATGGTGAGTGATAACATGTGGTTGAATATATGAGGAAAGAAAGAAGAAGACAAGACACAGAAGACTACTTTTAGAAGAAAATTCGAAAAGCCATAGCGAAACCAGTTATGCTGGAAGAAATAAATCATTTTTCGTACGATATTGTATATTAATTTTTCTATTATGATTGTAATATATTCTTTAGTCTTTTAAACTCAAATCTGTGTTTTTTCATCGAATTACTTTCCGTAGATATATATACATATATATATATATATATATATATATATATATATATATATATATATATGAATATACATATATAAATATATATATATATATATTTACACACGCATACACACACATATGTACGTACGTATGTATATATATGTACATATATATATATATATATATATATATATATATATATATATATATATATATATATATATATATATATATATATATATATATATATATAAATTTCTTTATAAATTTCTTTGCCTTTATGCCTAATTAGCGCGTGAAACTGGCATGGTATTTCTAGCACATTTCTTATGACGTAAATTAACACGTATATATTTCCACGTACGTGGACGTAATGTAGGATCGAAGACTTTAATGTTTCTGTACCGTAGAATACACATCATTACGCAACTTTAGATGATGTCTCCATCCTATGTTACCCGATCTGTATCCTCCACTTACTTTCTGTTTAGATTTGACAAGCTGTCAATGTTTAATTTTCCTTTTTCCTTTTTTTGTTTTACTTAGTTTGACATTATCATCTATAGAAGACTACCTTATACGAGTTTGTTGCACAACAGAGTTGACTTTTGGATCAAATTACAAGTAGTAACCTTTGGGCTTGTACACTACTTGATATTACATCATGTATACTTGTCCTTTTATTGAGGTAGATAATAGACTTTTTAATATTACGAACGTTTAATAGAACGTTAGAAATCAATATAGTAAACGGATAAGAGCAGCACATTGAAAGCTCATGGAGTAGTGGTTAGGGCATTCTGCTGGCAATCGCAAGAGGGCGGGTACGAGAATTGGCGGCGTGATTTGTCCACAAGCAAGGCACTTTATTTCACGTTGCTTCATCCCATTCAGCTGGCGAAAATAAGTAGTACCTGTGATTCAAAGAGCTAACCTTGTCACATTTTGTGTCATGTTAAATTTCCCTGAGATCTAAGATAAGGCTCGCGTGTCTGTAGATTACTCGGCTACTTGCGCTTGAATTTCACGAGCAAGCTGTTCCGTTGATCAGATCAATTGAAACTCTTATAGTCGGTTAGAAGGGCAGCACTACTTAGTGAATGGAGTGCGGTGTTTTCGTTGTGTTGTTTTCAAATTCGTTTCAGATTTAACTGCCTCTGTGCTCAATCACATCACACGACTGCATCTGGGCAAATGTCTTCAACCATAGCTTATTGATGTGAAACTTTTTGATGTTGGCTAATAGTATTGAATTTTGCCAAGCACTCGATCGTGTAACCCATATGATTCTGGTCCACTCATTTAATGCATGTAGAGTACTGTAATTGTTATGTATGTTTAGATGGATTTCCCCTGCTAGCGCGTTTAATTTTAATTTCAGATTATATATTCATCTGTTTCTAAGTATACTAATTGTCTAGTATTTATCTCATAAGTTACCCAAAAAATATTCCGGCAATTGATAGAGATGATGCTGTACCAGCTTGCAGATTACTTTCGATTTGTGATCATAAAGGGGCATTTATCCTGAGCAAACATCATTATTCCCTCTCTTGAGAATAGTGTAAAATGGTCAAAGCTTTTCAAGCTAATCATATACAAAAATGACATTGATAAAGAATCTCTATTTTTAAATAGTGTTTCGTTCTTCTCGTCAGACAATTACATACCATTCAGAATTTCTGAACAAAAAAGACATGGTTCTTCTCATAGTATAAATAGCGTCATAGCTTTTCTCCTTGAAATAAACTCCTGCAATATTGTATCGTATCATTGCCAATAAGCAAAATTCCAGTATTTAACTTCATGTTGTCCACGGGATCCATAATGATTTCTATAAGTTTATAATGTTGACAGCATGTAGAAGCCACATATGGAGAACACAATTGAATATTTACTTGTTACCAGCTTCATGGTAACTAAGTTTCTTCTATGCTGCTATAATACTGGCATAACTGTTTTTCTTAATTAGAATTTGCTCTACTCATCGATTAAATATTGTGTGCCGAGCTGCATTTTCATCAAGGATCATACTATTACAACAATGATGTTTGCGTAATAGGTTGAGCCTGGATACATGCATACAATGAAATTCCGATAAAGAACTGGCCGCTAGATTTTCGCCATACAAGAAGCATTGTTGTCTTGGTAACAAATTTCTTTCAACTAACTCATATGAACTTAGTATTTATATGCTCCTTGAGAGTTTTACAAGTAAAGGTTAACAAGATAGCGTCCATAGAAAGTCAGATTGTGTACCAGTATCTGACATTCAAATCTCTTCTGTGTGTTTTCCAGTGGTGAAGTTTTTCACACACAATCTCAAGGTAGTAACCGCTGTTAATTTATATTTAAGTATTGCAGGAAAATTACTTCTCGTAGATGCCTTTAGATCACACCGTAACCTGGTTAAAATTCCTTTCCTTTTTCCAATCTTATTTTCAGAATGAATCCATATGTCTCGGGAGAAAAACCAGTGCGTTATATATATCTTTTTAATGTTATCAATGTTTTCTACTGAATTTCTCATCAATTTCTTTTCTTTCCAAGGGGAAAAAATCACGAGATAATCAGACTTTTGAACCTGGAGTTTCTCTCAGACATATTTTAAACTCTTTTTAAAAGCACTCAATTTATATTCAAGTGGTGTCTTTTTGAAATACCTAATCATTGATACCACATTATTTCAATTTGTTTTGCGGGTTAGAAGTATAGTCATTTCTTTGTTTTTCATTTTCCAAATCTACGATAGCGTTTTTAGTTATCTCAGTCGTATGACTTTAGAAGTTTTCTGATACAAACTTTTCACGACCTGTTCAAAAGCATACAATCTTTCATCCGGGTATCTATTCCGATGCATATGCAAAATTCTTCTTTATAGCTTTACTTTTGCTAACTTTTTCAATATTTCCAACTTACTATTTTGCTTTTGTAAAAGGGCATATAAACAAAAGTCAACATACCAAAATGAAGGGACATTATTCTGTTTTCTATATTCACCCCCCCCCCCCCCCCCATTACCTTAATCTCTGCTAACATTACGCTAGTTAAACTGTTACTGTTTGTCGCCAAATGCAATTTGTCTTTTAGCCGAATGTTCAGAGATGAATAATTGTATTCTTTCTTCTCACCTCTCACAAAATATATTTCAAGTGTTTATACCCCTTACATTTCCAGTTCTTAGTAAAATTACTATCTTCATTCCGGCGACAATAACTCAAACCTTTAGTGTTGATGATCCGTTTGACTGCTCGGAAACATATTTATTTGATCGTATGCATATATCCATATATGTATTCTCTACTTGAATGAAATTTCAGAGCATATTTTGATTGTTCAGCGATTCGCAGTCATTGTTCTATACTAAAGACGTTTTATATGTTAGCATATAAACATTTTTGCATGTATACATGTATGCATATATGTATAAATGAATGTATGTACGCGTGTTATACAAGCATCTATCACTGTAGTTCAATGACGTACGAATGTATCTTTAGGTGTCCTTAATGGTCAGCCAATCTACTGAAAGTCCTTTGGCCATGGAAGAGTGACGCCGTATGCAGACCCAAACAGTTGCAAGTTTCGGCTGTTACTTATGTTTCAAACCATGCAGATCTGCAACGAAACTCAATAGTGAACCGAGAGATCATGAATCCACTCAGAAATACTCTTGACAACAAGGAATTATAAGAGTAAGAGACGGCAATGAACTGTGAAGATGGAGCTTTTAACATGTACGTATGTTTTGTCGAAATATATCGATGAAAGGTGTAAACATTGGAAAGAAAAAAACCCAATAAAACTGTTATTTTCGAACGATGTCCCCTATGACATTTTTTCTATTCCGAATTGCACTGAAAATATCGTATTACACACGCCGTTGTTTGTAGTGAAACAGAGACTGATTCTTTTGTAAACCTGTAATCAACGGCACTAATATTGAAAAAATGCCAAAAGAATACTATTGACTTTCTATATTTCTGAATTATTAATTCCAGTATTACACTTCTGTGTTCTTGTTCTGAATTGCATTATCCTCATCTCTTCCACAATGATCATGTTTGTTGTTGCCGTTGTTGTTAGTGTTTCGTCTCTTGAATAGCTCAGAACGAACAAATTCACAACCATAACAGTTTCAATGTCAGTAATTTTTCTTTTCAATCGACATTATTTAATATGTCCGCTCTTTTAAAAACAAAACCCCACTTTGGTGCCGATTACGAGATTCAGTCACTAATTCTATCACCTTTGAGTGAACACCTTGAATACCAGAATTGATACACTCTCACGCACAAACAAAAATAAAAAGGGAGTACCTATTCAGACATTCGATCGATCCATTATGCATAGCAGTATTCTTCCGATTTACGTTCTTAAGCTACTACCAAACAAAGTAAATCTATTGAATGAGGAAATTTTGAAACAGTAATGGCTATATGACCAAAATATCCTACCAATCCGGACGAATCCAAGGATAGAAAACTGCTTGTGTGTCTATGATACATAATTACTAGCATAGCACATTCAGCGTAACATGTTCCTTGAAATGACGGATTTCAAGGAAGATAGGGAAGAAATTATGAACACTTGTGTGAATGTTTGTGATATCATATCGTTACTCTCAATTACTCTCAATTAAAACGACCCAACACTACAATATTTAGCTCTGACGAACACATCTGGCATCTCTGCAAATGTCCCTTTCTTTTCTTTCCCATGACATGCAATGTATACCACAATTTACACTAAGTGAAATGTTAAGATTTGAGAGAAACTAAATGTTAGCCCTCAGCAGATCCGGATGGAAGCGGTATTAAAAATAGAGCAACACCAACTTACATTGTACTATTCTGCACCGAGTAATAGTGTCCATTATATTTATGTGTGCTTGTATATATATATATATATATATATATATATATATATATATATATATATATATATATATATATATATATATATATATATATATATATATATATATATATATATATATATATATGTATGTGTGTGTGTGTGTGTGTGTGTGTGTGTGTGTGTGTGTGTGTTGTGTGTGTGTGTGTGTGTGTGTGCGTGTGTTTGTCCCCCCCCGCCATCGCTTGACAACCGATGCTTGACAACCGCAGTCAAATGATTGGAACAAAAAATAAATGAAAGCATATGTACATATATCGGGTCCTCACTGTCCCTATGCCTACTATTACTCTCAGTCCCCAGCACGAGGAATAACAGAAGTGTCATTGAATAGTGAGAGAGGGGTCAATGTTTGACACAAGGAACATAGAAATTAGTTATTGCATTTATTCTTTTATATATATATATATATGTACATATATATATTTGAAGTTAAGCAACAAAAATTCAATAGGTTATAACAGTACGTACGTTTCGTACAAGCTCCATTTATTCATGTAGTGAGAGCACTACAGAAAATACAATGAAAATGTACTCCTCAGCTGCATAAGGGAATTTCATTTTAGAAAGTCATTTTGAAGATGTTTGCAAAAAACAAGAGTAAGAGAAGAAAACATGCCATCTCGACTATGCTGCTGTTTCACAGACAAGTGAAACAGCAGCATAGTCGAGATGTGTTTTCTTCTCTTACTCTTGTTTTTTGCAAACATCTTCAAAATGACTTTCTAAAATGAAATTCCATTTTGCAGCTGAGGAGTACATTTTCATTGTATTTTCTGCAGTGCTCTCACTACATGAATAAATGGAGCTTGTACGAAACGTACGTACTGTTATAACCTATTGAATTTTTGTTGCTTAACTTCAAATTTTATTCACCAAATCTCTTGATTTTGTTTTTGGTTTTTATCCTACCAAATTCTGGTGCCTCAAGCATTTTAAGTACCACATTTAATCTCTTGATTAAATCTATATTTTATATATATATATATATATATATATATATATATATATATATATATATATATATATATATATATATATATATATATATATATAAAGTTATGTCCCACAGGTGTTTTGTCGTTAATTTTTGCCGGTCGGGGGAAAACAAAGTATTTTGAAACTTTTACGTGCGTTATATAATGTAATTCAAAATTTTATATATGTTCTTATTTTTATAATCATATAAATTCATAGATTTTAAAAAAATATTTGTATGATGAAGAGTCCAAGAGAGTCTTCGATTATGTTCCGTTAGATTGTACAAATTTTATACTGGAAGTTATTGCATTACTTTGAAGAATTTGATTATGATTTTAATTTCGTTTAGTAGTTAAACTTTTGTATGCCGCAACATACGAATTTATTTCATTATGTTAAAGCTTTGGGATATGTCTTCGAGAATTGAGTTCGAAGACTAAAGCTATTAAAAATCTAACACATGAATTTATTACATTAATGTTTTAAGAAATCAATTACAATATTGCGAGGTCAGGCTGTGTTGCAACAAGTTTGCTTCCAGATCACACGGTTCCGAGCTTGTTTCAACAGCGTAGCATCTTTCCAAAATCTCCTCTACTTTAGACACGGGCCGCCCTGTATGTAAACCTAGCAGACGGAAACTGAAATAAACCTGATCTCTTTGTTTATATATATATATATATATATATATATATATATATATATATATATATATATATATATATATATATATATATTGGCAAACACATATATATACATATACACACTTATATATGTATATGTGCGTGTGTGTGTATGTGTGTGTGCTCTATCACTGCTTGAAACCAGCCCTGGTTTCTTATGTCTTTTTAATGTCTATGAGGCCGAGAAAATAACAAGCAAGCTTAATAAACAAGTACAGTAGTCAGTTATCTGGAATAAAGCATTTCTTAGTGGTTTCCCAAACTAGGTTATTGTCCAATAAAGGAAACAATTCCAAGATAATGGATAGAGAGATATGACAATAGAAATCACGGATGTTCAACTTTTCTTACGTGTTTCATTTTCTTAAAGATATCTTCTTCGGTTTGATTCTACAGTTGTTTAAAGCGTAACACTCGAACACGAATTCTATAGCAAACACTGTACTTGTCATATAGTTAGTTGTTGTCTCATTTTACCGTAAACTATTCCTCATAAGTCACTTATGTAAACATGTTAATTAATATGTTTGATTTAGTGTGAAGACACAGGATCACCTTTTACATTTCGATACGATTTAGTTTATTGCAGTTAGACATACTGATATTAGTTAATTACAATTAGATGACGTTACGGTTGACTGTTTAACGTGAAGGCTCATAGCCAAGTGGTTACGGTTTTGCATTTACGATAGTAAGTTCATTCGTAGTAAGTATCGATTCGTGGACAGGTTGGGACACCTTGTGTTTTTAGCAAAATACTCTATATGTTGCTTAGAATTTGACCCTGTGATGGACAGCATCGAAACCAGATTAAGTTCCGATTTTATGTATCCGGACTCCAATGAGTGCCTTGATTTTATTTTTTCATTATTATTATTTTTTATTTGCTAATTCTTTCCTTTTTATTTGTTTTTTTAACAACTGGTAGTTTTCCACAAAGCAAAGCTACGATCAAAGCATTGCAGCATGGGGCCTCATATCTGATCTACGATATATCCATGCCTTCATTATATAATATTATTTTCCTTTCTGGTTGCTATATCTATCAGCTTCAGCCACCACGTTGACTCACTCATTAATTCGATTATCATTCAATTAATTGGCAATGGCTAGAATCTATTATCTCACTACGTTGTGTGGCTTCATTTCATTTTCTAAACAGTCAACAATGTTTTCATACCAAGAAAAATCGAAATATCTTTGATTTAGTAAATATATTTTCCTACCACATTTTCACTTTTGCATTTTTAATATTTTATAATATTATTTTATTTCTCTGAGATTCTTGTATTTTTAATGGATGGTATTTATCTGAGAATATCTCCGTGGTTTATAATTTAATTTATTTGTTTTCTTGTCTGAAAATAATTTTATTTTAAATAGTTTTATAGTTAATTCAATTTGTTCTTCCTTTCAGTTGTTTATCTACAATTCTGATCTACAATTTCTTTCATAAGATTTTTTTGTCTTATTTTTAATATTTTCTCGTTAGATAGCGCACCGAATCTATTTATATTCAAAATCTATTGAATAATTTATTATGAAATACATTTATTTCCCATTATCTAGTGCGATAATGAAACATTTTTGGGGTTTGTAATCACCCTATATTTTATCTGTTAATATATATCATTATAGCTGTATAAATAATGGGAGATAAAACTCAAGAATCGCCGGCACAAAGGAAATTCAAATTACATTTTCACTTCATATAGAATTGTGTGTATGTGTAATGTGTACGCATCTGCGCGCGTGCGCATATGTATCTGTGTGTGCGTGCGTATAGATGAGCAAAATACACATATCAAGAAATGTACGACACATCCACAGAGATATTTGGAAACATCTAGTGTCACTGGTATCATGCGAATGAAAGGGACGCCGATATATGTAAATGCATACATAGACACATATATGTAAATATACACATATATATATATATATATACATATACACATATATACATACATACACACACACACATACACACACACACACATATACAATTCAATTCGAGGCTGAAATAGCCTCATTAAGGGATAATAATATTCATAAAATAATAGGTCTCAATATAAATCTTGGTTTATAAATATTCGAAAGAAAACTAAGAAAATGGAGATATAACATCAATATAATTTATTATCAACATATTCTCCTACACCTCTTTCAATTAATCCTAAAGATTAAAATAGCAATAATTCAATCATTATATTAGGCAAAATCTCATCAGAGGAATAGAAATTATATACGGGTAGGCTATTAGGTGTTATGTTTTCGAATCATCTCAGTAGCCTGCTATTTTAATCTTTACGCTTAATTGAAACAGCTGTAAGAGAATATGTTGAATGTTTGTAGGTAATAACTTTTTTCATTCATATATTTTCTTTTAACATTCGTATTATTTTCGTTTATTTAAGATGTCCCCGAGTATTAACGAACCTGACGACAGTAAGCACAGTATGTATCCGGGTACATACAGACTAAATGAGACACTCGAGTCCATCTGAATTACCGATCAAAATATGGTAAATGACCTCCAGTTTCTGTAATCATCGGTTCTTGGCATGAAACCTTATGGAAATATGTGTGGAAGATGATAAGCAAATGAGAGCAGCATTTCATCGTAGACCTACCAAGTCCATTCGTAAGGCAAGCAGACAGATATATTTACAGCAAGAACTCGAGGCTTTATTGTTATAATGTGCAACTTTTCAAGCACGTCAGCAAGATGACGAACCCCAAAGACGTAATCGGCAGGAATCGTTTTAGGTTGATTAGATAAAGATGAAAACCTCCTTTGAAAGATTTGTTTCAGCAATGAAGCAACATTCCATGTATGAGAGATGAAAAATAAGCTTAGCTTCAGGATCTGGGTTCCAGAAATTCCGTACGAAACAAGAAAACTGGAGAGAAGCATGTTCGATCCCGTGATTGGCCTATTTCTCTTTGCAGAAGAAACGATTAATTCCAATACTTATCTTCATGTTCTACAAAAGTTTGTTGTAACTCGGTTGCACCAGTTGCAAACAACAGTAAGATGGTACGCGGCCAAATTAGAGAGTCCAGCTCGCTGAGGAGGTACAGCTCGCTGAGGTGGTACAGCTCGCAGAGACGGTACAGCACGCTGAGGCGGTACAGATCGCTGACTACATTAAAGACAGAGTCTATTGTACAAAGTTTTGTACAATTTTCTCCAGGAAAATATGCAAGCATGAACAAATATTGATCAGGGAATATTCCAACGTACATAGTCAGACATCCAACATCGTCTAGACATGTCGAATGCAACCAATGAATACCCCATGGAGGTCTTCTGATGTTTCTAATAAAACTTCTTTTGTTTTCGTATATTTCATGATAAAATTTGCTTATTCTTATGTTTCATTTTTCAGCGAATTTTTCAAATCGTAAACTTAATTTCTGGACGTCCTGTGCATCATATTCAGAGTTGTTTCTTACAAAGTAATGGGTTGAGAAAATATTGGCTGTTGATTGTAACATTTCGAGCAAGCATGTGTTAGAGTCAACTTGTTTGGAAATTCTCTCTTTTGTTCAGAAATGCCTATTTACTACCAATGTTCATTTTACCGAAATGAATTTCAAATTGCAGCCATTCTTCTTTTACTCACAGTGAATTGTCAAGAACGTTGCAATTGAATTTGGCAGAAACTGATTTTGTATTTAATCGAATTCTTCAAAAGCTTCGTATGCAGCATTCTATGAAATGCTTTGAGCTTTCAATAAATGACATATACAGACTAAACTCAAAATTTACCAAATAGCATATCTCGTTAAATTTCGGATTCTTAAATGATTGATCAACGTATATTATCTCGCTAAGTTAGACATATAGCTAGTGTAAAGGCCATAAAGGTACTTGTACATGATGGCTTCATCTATAAGAAATTGCAGAGGAATCTCATTGATAAATACCGGCAAAGCACACACAAACCACCAGGTACACAAACATGCATGTGAATGTCTGTACGGGAGAATGCGCATGTGAACGAGCGTTTCTGATTTGGACTCACGCGCGTGCGTGTGTCTCTGTGTGTGTGTATTGAGCTGCCAAATTTTGTTCTGTAGGAATTTATTAAGGCTTAGATATAATACAAGTCTCTTGCCGAACTGAAGCACATTTGCATCAAACCCGATAACAGCTGGTTGCTGAATAAGCTTCATATCCACAAAGCCATCCCTGCGCATATTTTGAGCCTAAATAACATCAACTCTCAACGGCTTCTTCACCATAGAATACTTCAAACCATCGACATGAATACATAGAAAACGGGATTAATGTATATGACATCATTATATCTGTACACCTTTCCACTTACCAACAATGTTCTGTCATCGTTGAAAAGAAAATAAAGGAACACACTTACTCAAAATCCGTTTTTAAATTAAATCAATATTTTTTCGTGATTTTTCTCAACAAAAGTCATGTCTGCACACTTTTTCTGAACTTCTGCTTTATTGGATTAACACAACACGTCATTTAATTTTTATAGAATGTTAAATTCAATGTATTCATTTGAGTTAACTGACGAATATATTTAAGACTCCATAATACTTTAATAGTTAAATCGAGATTATAAAGATTTTATTCTTGTGGCTGTTGCATAATAATAACAGACACTTTAATTCAACTCATAATGAAAACATAAATTCGGAATACTAATCGTGGTTATTCATGCGTTAAATCATTGATATCGATGTCAGTTTGAATTCACTGAGTGAAAAAATACACCAAAGAAATATCGATTTTGAGACATATTTTCTAAAATAATACCTTTTAATAATTTTCATTATTAAACTTTTAAAATACATTTTCTCAGTCTTTTGTTAATTGAATAGTCAATTTCATAATCTTATGCATTTTCTTTTCTCTCAGTTACAAAAACAAAAAAATTATAAATAGACGTTAAACTGATTCTTCATCTCTTTCTAGTCAAAGAAAGCTATTCAAGGACACAGTAAACATTTTATGCAACATATTTATGTCGTTGTCTAGAACGTCAGTCTGATTTTCAAATTATTTCCATCTTCCTATCTTTCTTTGTTCTCTCCATTTCCCTCGATTGAAATAAATACAGAAATATACGTTTGTGTGTGCGTGTGGACATATAAAAACATCTATGTATGTACATAATACGGGGTCTGATCAATAAGTATCCGGACTGTTGCCTTAGTGACGAAGCTAAAGTATGCACAGAGAAGTCGCTTAGGAAGAATTGACCTTGAACTCTGCTGTGTATGAGCACTAAGTTTTAACGTTCTAGCTCACAAACGATATTTACAGGAATGCTTGGAAGGAAGGTGTGTAGCGTGAGATCGTCGCATTGAACATGACAGAGAAAGTTGTCAAGGCGATACCTGCTCAGAGGCTTATGCAGAGCAAGCGGCAAACGGCAAACGAAACACCATAGAAACATACATATTTTGAGTTATAGGACACATCTTTAGTTTCGAAATTCTTAAGCGATATATAGATATATATATATATATATATTATATATATATATATATATATATATATATATATATATATATATATATATATATATATATATATATATAAATTTTGCCTTAAACTTGAGAAGTCTGCCACAGAGGCATTGAACATGCTTCAGCAAGGAGGCATTGGGTCATACGCAATGTTTCGAGAAGCCGATGCGTGATCAAGGAGACCAGCCAAGACAGTCACACCCGTAAACGTAGTAGTGTGAATCGAGACGCCTTCTCTCAGGATAAGACCGTCGATCGAGAGTTCTACTGCGATGTTTTGAAGTGTTTGAGAGAGGACATTCGCCGACGGCGACCGGATCTGTGGTGCGCGATCAATTGGATTTTTCACGACGCCAATTCCCCCTGTCACCCTCGCCCCTGAAGTTCACGCAAACAAAAAAAGGAAAAAAATATGATATCGCTTCCATCTTCCGCTGCGCAAAGTGACTATTTCAAAAGAGGAGATGTCATAGCTTAGGTAAATAAGTTATTTTTATTAAATGTAACTAGTCCTTGGAAATCTTAACACCACCTCGTATACACATATAATTCTGTGGGTAAGTGTGTAAGTTCGTGCGCAAGTTTGCGTCTTGCGTCTCTGATCTATTTTCTATTTGTTCTATCTTGTTTTTCTTTTATTATTATTATTCCATCGACTTCATTCTTTTTAATTTATTGTCAGGTTATCATCACCAGATAAGACGAGGTGTGTTTGCAGGCGTGGTTGTTTGTAACAGTGTTATTAACTTCTTTTTTATTTATCTCGTCCTGTCATCAGAACGCTGCGTATGAGCGTTACTATAGATGGGTGTGTGACACACATACACACACACACACACATACACACACACATACACACACACATACACAGAGAGAGCTGTTTCTCTTATCTGTCTCTCTATCTATTTAAATACAAATAAAAAAGGGGGGGAGATTTGACACATCAATTATCCTCTGAGATGGTATTGTCAAAGAATTGGTGCTATCGCATATAAAATCTCAAAACATTGATAAGGAGAACAGACAATTTATCTCGGTTTATAATTTATAGCGCATTTCATTAATTGAGACGGGCAAACGAAATTACTCTAAAATTGGGCAGTGTACTTTTATAGTATTGGTTCAAGAACATATATATATGTGAATATATACATGCTTTGTTGTACCAAAACTCTCTCTCTCTCTCTCTCTCTCTCTCTCTCTCTCTCTCTCTCTCTCTCTCTCTCTCTCTCTATGTATATATACATATATATGTATATACCGGAGTAAGCACATGAAATGTGCAACATAACTGTCCGATCAACGGGAACGTGAAACTCAGAGTAACGTTTTTTTTGTTATATTTCTGCTGCTTTTAAATAAAGTATATATATATATATATATATATATATATATATATATATATATATATATATATATATATACATTCTTATAGATATCCTTATACACAAAATCCCTCACAAACACACACACACCTACACACACACACACACACACACACACACACACACACACACACACACACACACACATATACATACATAGGTATACATAGGCGAGCTGGCAGAAACGTTAGCACGCCGGGCGAAATGCTTAGCGGTATTTCGTCTGCCGTTACGTTCTGAGTTCAAATTCAGCCGAGGTCGACTTTGCCTCTCATCCTTTCGGGGTCGATAAATTAAGTACCAGTTACGCACTGGTGTCGATGTAATCAGCTTAATCCCTTTGTCTGTCCTTGTTTGTCCCCTCTATCTTTAGCCCCTTGTGGGCAATAAAGAAATAAGAATCCTCATCACGCCGGACAGGATGTTAGCAGCTGTCCTTACGTTCTGAGATCAAATTCCACCGATGTCGATTTGGTCTTTCATTCTACCGGGGCCGATAGATGAAGTCCCAGTATATTTGAGACAAAAGTTGAAACACACGCACGCACGCACGCACGCACGCACGCACGCACGCACGCACGCACGCGCGTACGCACGCACGCACGCACGCCCGCACGCGCGTACGCACGCACGCCCGCCCGCACGCGCGTACGCCCGCACGCCCGCACGCCCGCACGGACGCCCGCCCGCACCGACGCACCGACGCCCGCCCGCACGCATGCACGCACGCACACACACACACACACACACACACACACATATATCGCTAGATAGACATAGATTTAGTGATAGCTAGATACATTCATATATATACATATATATATATATATATATATATATATATATATATATATATATATATATATATATATATATATATATATATATATATATATATATATATATTAAGGTATCCGGAAAGAGGAAATGTATCAACTAGAGACAAAATTGTACTTTTACCGCATTCATTCAAGTGTATGAACGAGGCAGTTAAGAACTACAGTCGAAATTCACGTTCGTTTTATAGGTCTAAATTTATTATATATTAAGAATCGGAAGTCAGATTTCACTGTATTTTAATAATACTGGTTAGGCGGAATCAAGATATATAGAATCTTCTAAAGTGCAGCGCAATATAAATTTCTACTGGAGACAAAGGATTATAGACTCTGAGGGAAGTGGGTAGGGATAAGAAGTAGAATCAAATATATCGACTTGATGGTTCTTGTTTCGTTAAATATAAGAACAATAAATCGAACAGTACATATATATATACGTGTGAGAGGTGCGTGCGTGTGTGTGTTGGTCTAGGCGTGGGTGTGTGTGAATAGAAAAATTATTACTTCTAAATCTCTGAACGAGAAACATTCAATAACAGTACTCTAGAGTAACGATTATTTGCTAACATAATGTGGCAATCCTGATTAGGACGATTGTTACTGTTATTTAGCCCCAGGAAACATCGTCATATTGAGAGCAGTGTCTGTGTGTCGCTTTGAAATATATATATTTCGAACAAGGATTTAGTGTCGGCATCTCTAACTAAGCAGTTATTCTGTTCAAATGAAGAGAAATCATTCAGAAACGATAGGTAGACAGATATTGCTTTAGAGCTGAGTGGGGACACTGAATTGCCCTGTCCGAAAATATAAGGACGCAGATAGTGTGTCGATAGCCAGCTGGAGACGATGTTTCCTGGCGCTAAACAACATTAACTATCGTCATAATCAGGTCTGCCACATTATGTTGGCAAATAATCTTTAATCTCTCTTACTCACTCACTCTCACTCTCTCTCTCTCTCTCTCTCTCGCTCTCTCCCTCACTCTCTCTCTCTCTCTCTCTCTCTCTCTCTCTCTCTCTCTCTCTCTCTCTCTCCATACATACATATATGCATATATACGTTGAATGGCTGGAGTTTGTTGATACTATTCATCCTCAATACTAAATTGGCATTTCATCTCTGAAGCCCAGAGCGATAGGAGGCAAAGTTGTCCGCGATGTGGCTTTAAATCAGAGCTTACGTAGCGAGAACAGAGTCCGTAATGCATATTATCCGATACTAATGAATCTGACAGCTCAATAAATAACAAATGTGAACAAAACCATGGAAGCCATTCAAGGAATCACCAATACTTTGCGTGTTCCAAAAATAGCTCTACGAGCAAGTCCACATTTCCTGCGCTAGATATTATTGATTCAGTACCAAATAGAATAATCATCGCACACAACACACGCTTTGTATTACAAGTGCGTAATAAATATACATTAATCATTTACATTAAACTCCACAGCTTTAATAAGCATTAAAATAATTCAACTCAAATTATTCATATATACACAACACAAAATATTCAGCACTAACGTGATTAAGAACAACGGCTAAAGTAATTAGGAGCATCACGCTAAACTCCATATCAAACACATTTATGCTCTTCGCTAGCGATTATCTGTACTACTAGAATGGTCGCAAATAGAATAGAGTGGCCCTCCGTGGGCTACGACGAGGAGTGTTGCAGTAGCTTTGATCAACCGAACAGCCTGCTTCACAGTCACGCGTAGCCTTAAGGTGGTACTCAGGAAGATTCAGTGTAATACAGAATGGGATATAGTTGGCCCTTTTGATTACAAGCACGGCTCATTTTTACTGGCCGAGAAAATTGGAGCAACGTGAAATAAAGTGTCTTGCTCAAGGACATAATGCGTCGCCGGGAATCCGTATCGTGAGCTTCAAAGCTGCAATCACCTCCTGTACAAGGGAGTGTATTTGGCGGTTAGTATGACTTCAGTTAAGTCGATGTCATAATAACAATAATAATAATGATAATAAAAATAATAATATTCATAATAATGATAATAACAAAAATAATAACAATCATAATAATAATAATAATAATAATAATAATAATATAATAATAATAATAATAATAATCGGGGCGCATATGTAAGCGGAGGATATAAGTGGATGCTATAGACCAAAGTTCTTGATTGCTAATTTATTTTTATCTACACATTTTTATACTAAAATGCGAAGTTGACGTCAGCGGAAACTAAAACCAGAATATAAAATGTGACGACAAAATATTGTGAAAGTGTTTTTCAGATGCATTAGCAGCTCTGCTAGCTCACCACTTAAGTAGTAATAATGGTTTCAAGTTTTGACATAAGGCCAAAAATTTCTGGGGAGGCGTTACGTCAGTTACCCCGTGTCTCATCTTGATTTCCGTTTCACTAACGAATAATAATAAAGAACCGGTCAAATTCTGAGGTCGATTTAAATCCATTGATTACTCCTTCAAATTGCAGGCCTTCCACTCATGTTTAAAATAATTATCCAAGATTGACGGATAATTAATAACTTCGCTATCTTGGTATACTACTTCACAGCTCGAAAAAAGAAAAAGATGAACCAAACAAGATATAATTCAATCTATTAAATTCTTTCAACCATCACCTGCTTAATTTTTATAATTTTGCTCCTACGCTACAAACTTGTATTACATTCCAATCAGAAAAATAATAATCCATAATTATGTCAGTGTTATTAAATTTGTATTCGAAACGAATTTAAGAAAAAAGAAAAACAATATTTTCAACTGCAGTAATTGTATTTCCTAATTTATAAATATATTACACAGCAGTTATCAAACTTACTCCAATGAAATATTATATTACCTTTAAACGAAGCTGCAAAAGTACACGGCAATCATTTTTAATTCAATTTAATTTTCCTATAAATTATAAGCCACAAGAAATTTCTTCTAGTCATATCAATGTCTCTGAAATTGCATAGACGATGTTATCAGTGGCCTATCATGGCAGCGTCATTTCAACAGATAATGTGTCAAAGTCTCCTTCTATTGAGGCATTAATTGTGTTTCACAACATCAAATTTTAATTTCACTGCGTCAAATAATGTTTAGCGTTGCTCAAAATTTCAGGATATTTCCAAGATGCCGAAATTATGCTAATGATTCGTTTCGACTCGTGTATAATCTCACTTGGCATGCTGATCATACATACATACATACATACATACATACATACACGCAAACACACACACAAACACAGTAAATTACATTAAGTTATCGGTTACTCAAAACTCATTCTCACTGCATTGTTCTATAGTACATTTATATGCGTGTAAGCATCTCGAAAGTCGCTCAGAAATTATATTATCTTCTTGCTAGTCCACAGAATCGACAGGGCAGAGACGGCATCTCCTGGAAATTATATTTTATGGTTTCGCATACCTTACTATGGACCAATTAATGCTATACTTCGTTTTATCCTCCTTCAGTCGCCATACAAAATCTGCCAAAGATGTTGAATGCCTCTTATTGATTGTCTTAAAGCTGGCAACATGGTTACGATAACGATTCTTAAATGAATCAGCCATCTGCCCAATGTAAACACAGGGCCCTTCCTTTCTGTCCATGGTACATTTATATAGAAGATTGGTACTCATACCAATTGGTACTGCTGTGCCAGTGTTTCTTCTTTCCCAACCCACAGTCTTCGGGGCTTGACATTTTTATAGAGAACTTATTTCTAGCCACCAGTCACTATTCGATCCCCAAAAGCTTCATTCGTGAGGCGTGACAACAAAGAAGAGACACATTCAATCTCTGCGCGCCATTAGACATAGAAAGCGTGTGAGGAACCCTTCACCCAATTTGCTGACTTTTCGGATGGCACGCAGGTGTCGATGAATGCTTGAAAGACCAAATCCAAGCTTCTCTGCTAGTTCCTCAACAGTTACGATGGAATTTTGTTCCAGCAGAGTTTACAGGACGTCCTCGTTGAGCTCTACAGATCTTTCAGGACGAGGCTCGTCTTCTAGGCTGTCGTTTCTGGCCCGGAACTTTTGGAACCACTATTGACACCGCCTTACGCTTATTGTCCGATCCACATATTCTGGATTAATATTCCTCAAATCTTGCACTAAGAATAAGGATAAGATAAATTTACTACCTGCTTTTAAAGCAAGTTGATGCAGGTAGTTTATCTCGTCCCCCTCCGACTTTCAGTTCATGCAATTAAAAAAGCGGTATTATTTATACACTTTACTACCTTGGTCGTTTTACATAAACTGTACATAGCTTTAATTATTGCAATTTTTCTTTTAGTATGCTTTTATTACGATTAAGCTTTCAACCATAATATTTTCTCCAAAAATGTTGTTTATCCAAATAATGTACATTTAAATATGTCACTGGGTCTTATGATATTATACATACATCATACATATATGCTAGTGCATTCGTGACTAATGGGCATATATTTGCAGACGTTTTTTGTTGGAAACAAATAATTCCAATGAATAACGTATCGCCTACAGATGTTTAGACGTAGAATAAAGTATTAGATGCCAATTGCATTATAACACTATAGAAATATAATGTAGGACAGCGATTAACGGAAACTGAGCTAAAAAGCCAGACATGTTAGTTTAATCTTCTAATTTGTCATTTCCTAAATTATAAATACTTCTAATGTTGCTGATTTTTTGTGTATGCACAAAAATCTACTGTTAAAAATTGAAATGTAAAGAACTGGATTAACACCAATCAATATTGAATACTTTGAAGACCAAATTGTCGAAATGCACGAATTAAATTCACCACATTAATACAACAGATACAATATGCGCTAAAACGACAAAACTCACACATAGCATCTTCTATACTATAATGGAGAAAGCTGCTTATTATTTAGGTATCTAACAGTTACTAAAGGTAATAAAAGAAAGCAATTATTAAATGTGTGACCGACTGAAGATATTTTTATAAATTCATTTCCTAAGAAATTTCTTATAATTTCGATTTCTCAAGTTTACTGAATTTTTAACTCCAATTTCTCGCAAATTTAAATATTCATTGCATTCAGTGCATCCAATTCTCCACAAATTTAAATATTCATTGCATTCACTGCGGAGTATCCCATTTTCATTTCCAAATTCTCTCACTTTCTCTTTCAATATTTTCATTTCAAGTTTTAATTCGCTATTTGGAAAACCGAAGTGCATTGTATTAATGTATACGTAATGCATAAACATTATTTATTGAATGAGAGTTGTTTAAAATATATGTATAATTTTTGTAAATAAATTCAAAAGTGATTTTGTTGTTATGGCTGTTTGGAATGCTATCAGCCTTATAATAAAAACTATCCGGGCGGATTTTGGCCATTTTATTCCTTAACTTAAAAACCATGGGTGGAGCCTTTTCAGTAAAAAAAAAAAAAAAAATGTAAATATTTTCAGAAGTAGAGCAGAGGTTTCGTAGTTGTTTGTAACACAACCCAAACCACCCTCCCTTTTCACTCCACACGCGTTGATGTTTATTTAGTATTTTTGCTTCATTAAACACATTTTATGGAATGATGATGCCGAAGTAACAAACACGTAGTCCATTAGTGGAATATAAGCAGCAAAATAAATTGTAATCCAAATTTTTACCCCCACCTCAATCAAGCGAAGCCGTGTTTGTATAAGAAAAAACATTTCCTAACCAAAAAGTATGCTATTAAAATGAATTATCGTTTACATAACTGTTTTTTAAAATCACTGCGGACCTTGTCAGGTTCTCCAATATTTTAATTTCTAAACAAAAACAATCAAACGCAAGGAGTGAGGAGCAAAACATTCATAATTTCTCAAATTGTCTTTTGTATGGCATATAAATGTAATTAGGGGGGGGGGATATTGAAGAACATTAACGCATGCGAGAGCGATAAAGAAACGAGGAGAGTTGTCTTTAGATGTGCTAGAAACAACAGCCAAATTCTCCTTAAATCACCGATTAGTAACCATAGCAATTACAACCTTACTATAAAAACCGGTGCAGTTTCTTCATTGTCAGTACCTGATATCCTTCGATTTGGCCGTTTAAAGATTTTCTTCTCTCTCTCTCTCTGTATATATATATATATATATAAATATACACGCGCACACACACACACACACACACTCAGTTAATCCATGAGAGCCACTTTCTGGCATTGTATGGAAAAGGAGCGTGGTCTAATCTGTTGTTGTTATTTATTTATATTTTTGTTGTACCGAATATTTTTATCAGCTAACTTGCAAACATTGTAAATTATTTCATTTAATTTCAGCTATTCGAGGTCTGAAATTGTTTCATTTTCAAAATCTGCCCTATTTGAAAAATAAAAACAAAACTTGGAGTCGAATTTCTCGTGAAATGCCGAAGTGAAAGAAAGCGAACATTTTAATAAAACTTTCCTACCGCTGTCCCGAACCACCACCAACACCATTGCCATAGGCAACGACGACCGAGACAACAGCAAAAATACTAGATACAACAACAACATTAACTGAATGAAAAAGAACATAATAACACTGGCGAAAACAATAACAAACACGAGAACGAGGGAAAAATGAACAAAAATTAATATTGCCCGGACTACACACCATCAATTTCCACCTCCGCTGGCACCACACAAAGAAAAAAGACAGCTTACAGCTCCACCGTCGCCTCCTTTATGAGTATTTCACGCAGAGTGCAAGAGGAAATTACAATCTCGGCAGACAAATTAAAACAAAGCAAAGCACATGTAGATGAAATACGGAAGACATTAATTCAAATCCTGCTCTTCGTCTAACAGGGAAATAATGTCGGAAAGAATTATAAACAAAGCAGTGGATGTCAAAACCAATAATTAAAACTGACGGCACAAACAGATATGGAAAAAAATATTTGAGATTAATCAGGGCTATTATAACTTAAGTTGCCAAAAGTATGAGATAGTATGGTACGGCAGGTGTGAATATTCCAACAAAACAGTCACGAAAACACTCAACGCCAACATTGAGGTGTGAGGCTGAAATACGTGTATACACGAAATTTGTATAAAGCAGACATACCCATGAGAGTAGCAATTAGAAACTGAAATCATGCTTCTTCGTCGATGTGTTGGTGCATTGAGCACTGTGAATACTCGATGGATATCAATTGATTTTCTGTAATCTTATTTAAAAATGGTGGAATGTTGGTAAATTACATGGAATTTAAAAATAACCCTGGCATATCGCATGATGAATAACGAAATGGTTGCAGCTTCCAAATAAATCTTATTCTTTTCTACCCTAATCACAAGTTCCGAAATTTGGGGGGAGGGAGCCAGTCAATTAGATCGATCCCCAGTACGTAACTGGTACTTAATTCATCGACCACGAAAAGATGAAAGGCAGAGTCGACCTCGGCTGAATTTGAACTCTGAGCAGAAAAACAGACTAAGCATTTTGCCTGGCGTGCAACGTTTCTGCCAGCATGCCGCCCTTTCCAAATAAATCTTATCGTCGTATAAAGAGAAATAAGAATTTTTATTTATAATTTTGCTTCTTAGCGATTGAAAACTGCTGCTAAATGCAAGGCAACACAATATCAGTGGACTGAGAAGCTCTAAATTACATTGATAGGACTCAAAGTAAATACGTCAAAGTTGATTGTCTTAAAATTACTCAATGTAAATTCTCTGCGATTGTCAGGACAGAGAATATAGTACCATTCCTTCCGTTTTACCTGAAGTCTCTGGAACTAGTGAAATGTCTTGCTTATTGTTCCCTGGTTGGCAGAAAGAGCATCTTTTCTCAGCTAGATCACAACTTGCATATTTGCGTGCCTGAGAAACTTTACGTATAACAGCATCCACTTGAAATGACATTTTACTCTCACACATGCGACTCACTGCTGTCTAAATTTCCGTCATCGGATGTTAATGCCGTTCTACAAGTTTACTCTCATGTTAAGTGATACAGCTATGTTACTTGACAAGGAAACTAAACTGTCATTTGCTTTACAAAGAAACTTCACTCTGAGGAGTTTACTGTGACTTCTATCATATCAAACGAGAGATTTTTTTTTTACTCCACTTTAGGATTGCATTGCATTTGGCAGTAGTTTTCATTCGCTGAGAAGCGGAATTACAAATAACATGCCGTACACCTCATTAGATGACAAGATTTATTTGGAAGCTGCAATTATTTCATTATTCAGAATTTACCATGTGAAATATCAGGGTTATTTTAAATTTTGGGAACGTGCAATTGAAAGGTCACATAATGCATTTCTAGACAATATATATATATAAATTTGTTATATTACGGGAGAACCATTTTTTTTTTGCCAAATAAATACACACACTATAAATTTTTTCTGCACTTCAGCTTTATTATTGTTCATATTTTTGTGTCCTTCGTCCTTTGCTAATCACGCCGATATATAAAACCGCAATACATATTGACTGGTTAATATTGGTATATAATATTTTAGTATCCCCCTTCAAGTTGACTTTGATCGGCTGTCGAGAATACAGTTCGGAGGCATGTTCATAGAATTTTATAAGCTATGTCGTTCATAGGCATTCATTGACAGCTCTCAACCACCTGTCATGTTAAGCATATATAACATCATCACTTTTGCATACTTTCCGGGGATTTTCATATCTTTCTGTTCATGTCTCCGTAGTCAAATAAATTGTTTGCCAATTCATGGTGCATACTACACGAATTGCTCGATCTGAAGTGAAGGACTCAGATGAAAGATAAATTTGACAAAATTCTTTGTATTCAGTTTTCACATATACATCTATTCCATTGTTATTCAAAGCTAATCAACTTTAAATCACTAACATTCAGTTAACTAAATCTCTCTCTCTCTCTCTCTCTCTCTCTCTCTCTCTCTCTCTCTCTCTC